>NW_026854610.1:0-103492 GCF_026571515.1 Ruditapes philippinarum
AAGCAGCGTTACAAATGTATGTTCAAGTGACACTATCAAAGAAAAGTGTTCTGAAATATCTCTTCCAAAATCTATACTCCGTTGTCACGTCGAATGCCCACATTGCAAGACACCATCAAGAGAGGTTACCAGTAGACATACATACGATCAGGATGATTACTACTATGACGACTCGTGGTCGGATGACGATTTTTACGTTCCATCATACAGTGATTCAGACAACGACTATGTCTATGATTAAGATTTAAATGATTAAGGGACCGTCTGAGCAAACATTAGAAGAAATATTAACACACTATATGCAGTTGTTAACTTTAGTTGTGTTGACGTATTTCAGGATTTTCCGAATGAAAAGACCAACAAATTGCTGATAATATTAAAATAAAAGTCTTTCAGTTCATTACGTTCCATTAAAATTAAACATGTATTTATGTACGCAGGTTAAACAATGTGTACATTTTTGGATTCTTTATTCAAAATTAAATTATTTTCTTGTTCATAAAATGTTGAAAAATCTGGAAGAAGTGTGATTCCTACGGTGGCACAAAGGTGACAGGTGGGTGTTTTTATTTATCTCGTGCACATGAGATACAATGCCGTAGTCACGAGTTACTTAGTCGTGGCCCCGAGATAGCGAAGTCTTGGCCACGAGATACTATGTCGTGGCCAACGAGTAACTAAGTCGTGGCCACGAGATAGCTAAGTCGAGGCCACGAAATACTATGTCGTGGCCACGGGTTACTTAGTCGTGGCAAAGAGAGAGCTACGTCGTGGCCACGAGTTACTAAGTCGTGGGAACGAGATAACTTAGTCGTGCGCACGAGAAAATTAACCAATCAAAATAAACTGTATATATTATGTTTACATTTTCGAATACAGATATGTAATCAGTTTTCTTTCAATTATAGTACATGTCCTTACTTGGTAAACCCGTTTATCAACCCACAATAGATATGACAAATCGAAGTCAGCTTCCTCATAAGCCACAATTATTATATATGTCATATTATATAATATTGGCAGAAATAATTAATCTTGAATTCATTTTGTAACTTAATTAATCTTGAATTGTTTTATGTACAAAAACTAGTGAAATTACTGTTATCAGTAGCGATAAACTATAGATATACAATCATGTATCTTATTCTTTAGATGAATCAAAAGTAAATCGTATAGAAAGGGGAAAATGGTTATTTTCCGGACGATAAGAAAAACGGCAAACACATTTCTAAAATGGATTTAATAGATTATAAGCTTAACAAATATCAATATTCTCATGAAAGATTTTACACACAGATATGTTACTTTCATCTTTCCTGTGCTGAAAGTATTTTGTTAAATTAGAGTTTATTTATTTAATATGCTGTTAACAGACAAAGCTAAGAGAAAAATACAAATTTTATTTTTTTCTTGTTTTTAATAAACCTATTTAGAATAACTTTTTTTCTGATACTTGGAAAGTGTAAGTTATTTATAAACTTATACTAGTTAAACGTGGAAACATTGAATGTCTTCAATATGACAATATTGCAGATAAGGATAAAAACAAACAAAATATCATAAAATCAAATCCCCTCATTATTTGAAATACGCATCATGCCTACAGAACATACATTTATTGAACCGCTTTCATTACATAGATTTACAACCTGCATAAAATATCTTGTATATTCTTGTATAAAGCCACCTCTTTACGTTTAGCCAACGGACGATTGGGACATGATTGCGTAACCGGTGAATATACATATTATAGTCGGCAATCATGCAGTACAATAGATTACTTACTGTTAAAAGAAATTGATTTTCATATCGTTCAATCGTTCACTGTTAACCAGTTTGACTTGTTTAGTGACCATGCATCATTGAGTTTTAAGATATGTGGCGATAAACCACCGGATTATGATGTTTACAATAAAAATCATTACGTTTATTATAAATGGAATGACGATCATAAAATGTTGTTTAGAAGGTCATTGTTGGGAAAAATGAATGAATTTAATAGTATCATGAATGTAAATAATGTTCAAGAAATAAGTACTGTAAATGATTTAGTATCAAATTTTTCTCACTTGATTTGTGAATCAGCTGATTTGTTTTTTAAGAAAAATGTTTATTGTAAGAGTGCAAAAAGGTATGATAACTCTTGGTTCGATACTGAATGCGCTGATGCGAAACGCATATATAAAGAAAAGTTGTATATTTTTAACAATGATAAGTCATGTTTAAACAGATTATCTTTATGTGATTCTAAAAAGACGTATAAAATGATTTTGAGAAAAAAGAAAAGAGCATTTCATTTAAAGAAGTCGCAAGAATTAACTAATTTAAAAACCCGTAAACCAAGAGAATTTTGGCAATATTTTAAACAACAAAATAGACGTACGGGGGGCGATATATCTGCTAAAGAATTTGAAAAGTATTTTTTTGAAATGTTTAATGAAATAAAAACAACAATCACTCCCGAGGTTGAAACATTTATTGATGACGGAAATACTAATACAAATAACCATACTTTTGGTGAATTGAACATGCCGATTACCTGTGATGAAGTTCGTGCTGCTGTTCGCAATTTAAATCGTAACAAATCTGCATCGCCAAGTGACAATTTACTTAATGAATATTTTATTGAAACTATTGATATCTTGGTAGGGCATATTACAGATTTATTTAATATTGTTTTTAACGCAGGTTATTTTCCAGAATTGTGGACGCAAGGTTTTATTGTACCTTTGCATAAAAAGGGGGATAATAGAAATGTAAATAATTACAGGGGTATAACATTAATCAGCAATTTTGGTAAATTATTTACTAGTATTTTAACTTCAAGGGTAGAAAAATGGTTTGATGATAATAATATGTTATCAGACGCCCAGTTCGGTTTTAGAAAAGGGCTCAGCACTGTGGATGCAATTTTTGTTTTACATAATTTAGTACAACATATGTTATCTGAAAATAAAAGATTTCCGTGCGCTTTTGTCGATCTTAAAAAAGCGTTTGACTCTGTGTATAGAAACGCGCTATGGTATAAATTATTTAAGATGGGCTTGGATGGTAAAATTTTAAATATATTTAAAGCTATGTATTCAGTTGTAAAATCTTGTGTAAAACATTGTAATACATTTTCTGACTTCTTCAATATATCGATAGGTTTAAGGCAGGGACAAAATAATTCTCCGGCACTTTTCGCATTATTTTTAGAGGATCTTGAATTATTTTTACAAAACCGAATGGATTGTGGTCTCAATATTTATGAATTATGTATTATTGTTTTATTATTTGCCGATGATATGGTGATAGTTGGCAGATCACAAGAAGACTTACAAAAATCGCTAAATACCTTGTATGATTATTGCAGTAAATGGGGACTTGAGGTCAATACGGATAAAACCAAAATTGTTGTTTTCCGTAAAAGGGGACAGGTAAAATTAAGTGAAAAATGGTATTATAATGGTAAACATATTGAAGTTGTTAACGATTTTAATTATCTAGGGGTTGTTTTTAATTATACAGGTTCTTTTGTTTTAAATACGCAGTGCATAGTAGGGAAAGGTTTAAAAGCTATGAGCATTTTATTGAATAAGATAAACAAATTTCATTTAAATCCTCGTGTTTCACTACAATTATTTGATGCCTTTGTTGGCTCAATACTTAATTATGCATGTCCTGTTTGGGGTTTTACTAAATCTAAAGATATAGAAAGGGTACACCTTAAGTTTTGCAAATCAATATTAGGAGTAAAACAATGTGCTAGTAATAATGCAGTGTATGGCGAATTAGGTAGATACCCCTTACATATCAACAGATACGTACAAATCATTAAATTTTGGCTTAAGCTTGTCAATACGGATAATATTATACTGAAAGAAATTTATAGATATACAGTAAGCAATAGTTTGACTGGTGTAAATAATTGGGTTCAAAATGTAAAATCCTTATTAAATGAGTTTGGCTTTTCTTATGTGTGGGACAACCCAATAAATATCAAAAGTAGTTTCTTTTTATCTGAATTTAAGCAAAGAGTTATTGATTGTTTTAGGCAAAAAAGGCATTCAGACATAGAAAACAATATTGTACTAAACACTTTGTATAGTTATATCAAAAAAGACTTTTGTTTTGAACCTTATTTAAGAAATATTTATTGTAAAGGTATACGTATGAATATTTGTAGAATTAGAATATCTGCTCATACCTTAAGGATTGAAACCGGTAGATACGGACGTAATAGAACTCAAAGAAATGAAAGATTATGCCAATTATGTAACTTACCAGAAATTGAAGATGAGTATCATTTTATTTTAGTTTGTCCATGTTATCAAGATATTCGAAGAAGATTTATCAAGCGTTATTACTATATTAGACCTTCTATGTATAAATTAGTAGATTTACTACAATCAGATAATAAAGCTATACTTGTAAATTTAGGAAAATATATAGATGTAGCTAATAAAAAGCGACAAGAATTGTTACTATCCGTTGTTAATTCATAACACATTTTGAAATGTTAATTGGTTCAACTTTTTATCCTTATTATCGTTAGAAAGATACATGTAATATTATACTTTTGACACTGTTATTGTCACGTCTTTTCTGTTGTTGGTGTTTTTCTTCTTACTGGAACTTTTTTAAATCTATGAATGATAATGAAATTGTGATGTTTTTTGTTCCTTTATTTGCAGCTGTCTGTTCTCCGTTAGAATGTCATCAGTTAAAACTTTTTATATTCTTCTTATTATTTTTTTCTTTGCTTTTGTCATGTGACCACAGAATTATTATATTTGTAATTATTGTATGTAACGAGATACTGTAAATGTATAAGTTACCGAAATAAACTATTTCTTCTTCTCTTCTCTCTTCTATATTTAAATCTGAAGATAAGAGTTTTAATCAATATGTTTTACATGATAACATATTTGCATTCTTTGTATTGCTTCTCTTAACTTCGTTCTCAATTTAATATTTCACCTGATAAGAAATGATAAATGAGACGTTTAATGTGACTGTATTTTTCTTAAACGATACTTAACACTTGTGCACATTTACTTCCTTACATAAGGATTATAAAGGTATAAAGAAATTTAAAGTGAACATTTACATTTATACTGATTTTGGATTAACAATCAATCATAACAATGAATGAAATAAGATTTAAAATGTTTCACATCCCCGAAAAAAATATTTCTTATTTATGTAAGAAACTTATTGGAATGTTTCTTTAAAATTATCCCGAGATAAATATCGCATAAAGGTTAGTTTACAGTGCTAGTAACATAGGATTCGATGGCTTAGTGATTAAGTTTTGTGCCTCCAATACAATGATTTATACTTTGTATAAGTAACATGTTATTCAAATGTTCTATGTTTGTTTTATATTCATTTCAGTCAATTTGCAATGGAATACGATGCCAGAAAAACTAAACCTGAATCAAACCGGAAGTTTCTCATTCAACAGGTGACCGAACAGTCCAATCTGTGTGATGTCACTGTGAAAAAGGGATTATGGGTATGTAACAACACTTACAACAAAACAAAGACAAACACACAAAAATAAACATGCGGGTACATGTAAGTGATTATCTAAAATAATAAATGGGGGAAGATTATCTAAAATAATGAACGGAGTATATCCCTCACATCCATGGTTTAGTTATAATTATCTTTTCTTTTGTATCATAATTAAAAACAAACAAACAAAAAACATGGTGTCGATATCGTAAATTCTTTTTATCATTTTTTGAAAACGTGTGACAACTTTTTATTTACGTAAACTTACCAAGTTATATTAGATTCCGCTAATTGATTATTGGTTTTCTATAAAGTCGATCATCAATTAAATAAAATTTATAAAATGTATACAAGCTTACTGATAAGTTACAAAAATGATCGGTATGCAAAATATACGAGAATTTAGCGCCATTTGTTAATTTGTTTTTAATTCATTAACAAGTTCATGTCTTTAACCATTTGACCGGTTTTAATCATCGTACAATGCAGTGTTACTTCTGAAAACCGAACACCTGTGGGACTAGCCAAAACGTTCGGAATTATGAAGTTTCCGGAATTCCGAAGTTTGGAATTTTCTGAACAAAGTACAATTATTAAACATCAACTGTTTTATAGTAAGACATGATGAAAATTATATGAAGCTGATAAAATTAAAAAAGTAGTAAAATTATAGGACTTTTACTATTTTAAATTTCATTATCACCTAAAATTGAATTTGCTAATACAAAAGCATAATGTTAATAAATTATACATCACAATCTATCCTTTAGTATATTTCATATACATGTAGTACCTGCTATTTACCTGTACTTTTTCATTTCATAACAGTATTTTTCTCAATTGCTTAATTTTCACACTTTTAACAAGTGGTTGATATGCTTGACTGGTTGTAATTCTAATATGTGTCGAGATAGATGGGTACTGTTAATTGGATGATACTGACATTTTGAAGGTTTCTAAATTACAAGTATCCTTTCTTAATTTCCGGATTTCGGAAGTTAGTTTTAATTGATATTACCCAAATTTTACCAGAAAATCTTTCGGAATTCAGAATTGAGAAGTTCCGTAATTCAGAGGTTTTGATTACATAGAAAACAGAAGCAGAAATTTCGGGACCCTGAAAAATGTTCGGATTTCAGAAGTATCGGGATTTTAGAAGTTCCGGAATTCAGAAGTTACACTCTACCTGTTTATGTTAAATGCAAGACGTCAAATGTATACCATTACAACAATTAGCAACAAATTATATTGATGACAAATGGCATAATGAACACTTGATATTTGATATAATTTGACGCATGCCTTATATTTGAATTAAGTCTTTACATTCACTTAGAAGCAATATTCAAAACTAGGGACCACAAATTGAATAAAAAATATTATTTTTTTATATGCGGTCATTTATTGATATTAATTTATCAAAATATTATTCTTAATTTACCCTGCCAATTGTTCATATTGATTTTACACAGGAAAAGAAGTTCCATCGATGTGTCCTTGTTATAAGCCCTTTCTTCGCCCATGTTTTCAACGGCAATTTCCCTGAAGGGCAGACAGGTAGTTATTTTGTTGTGCACTCAAAATTATACAGAAATGATAGATTTAAAACATAAGGAGTTAAAACAATATTAGAAACAAAACACATATTTACATGAAGTAGAACATTAATATATGTAAAATACGTTAAACTGAGACTTTGCAGAGCACTTTGAGGTAGAACCTAGCTAGATTCATATTGTTAAAAGTTTTGTTACAATAATATTTATTTTAATTTGGTTTATAGGTATAATTGAAATCACAAGAGGAACATCTGTAACACTTGAGACATCTATCATGTTCCTGTATGGAAAGAAGCCCAAATTGAATGATGAAAATATCGAAAATATCCTTCACATGGCTGAGTTTCTTCTCATTCCAAACTTAAAGTCTGCCTGTATAAGCTGGTTGAAAACTGTTTCTATTACTAGAGAAAACTGCATGAAATTCCTACAGCTGTCAAGCATTTACGATTTTGAAATTCCGAGATGCACAAAATACATTGAAGAGCACCTGCCAGAAATGTTTCTTCAGCCGCAAATGGTAAACCTGACGAAAGATTTCATTCACTTGCTGTTTTCGAATAAAAGGCTATCGTACGTACAAATGGACGACAGGCTACTGTTTTTACTTAAATGGTTAGAAGCAAATCCTAATACTAGGAAGGCTCATATAAAGGAATTACTAACGACTATAGATTTTCATTCAATTTCCAATCAGTGTTTGCAAGTCTGTTTACATAATCCTGATGTTGCTTGTCATTTACCATCAGAACATTTGACAACTGCTGCATTGAATGATCACCGTGTTCTCATTATGAAAGGAGGTTACAACGAGGATGATGTATTCTGGTGTTTAGATTTGGAAAGAGATCAGTAGTTTCGAATTAAATCAAATTCATTGAAAGCAGAAAGATCAAATCGCATTGTTGAAATGTCTGGGACATGTACGAACACCACTGGATCAATAGTTTGTTCCATTAAAAAAAGAAGCTACCAAGAGATGAGTTTTGTGCTGCTTGATATACCGAAGGATGCATGTACAAAAATAAATTTAACCGGGAGCGAAGACGAGGGTTTTCGCATTAAAGAGTCAGACAATGTTAAAATTAACGAGCACGTGTGTATTGTTTCTGTAAACAAACAAATTAAAAGACAACAAAATCCCAATTCAGGCTTAAGTGATATCCACCACAAGTTAGGATTAATGTCTATGATGGGACTAACATCACTCGACCAGTTACTTGCATTTCAAATAGAGAATAGAGGAAGAATGACGTCTGAAAATATCACTACCTCAACGCTGTATATTGGGCATATTGGTGAAAGCAACGTTGACATGTCACCACTATTTTCTTTCAAAGACGACAAAATACTAAAATTTGCCATCAGTGACAATGCTATTGCAATCATCTTTCAGTCACGAGAATTTGTGGCACTGTATGATCTTATTGAAGGACATTTAGAAAGAAAAAGTCAAAGGACCAGCTACAGCGATAAAATTGCTCAGATTAAAGATGGATTTGTAATCTACGATAATAATAGATGCATAACATTTACACGAATGCAGGGCGCGTGTCTTTCCAAAAAATATCAGGTAAAAGAAATTCCATTCGAACATATCGATGGTCAACATATTAAATATTTCATTTGCAGTCAGACGATGTATCGATATTATAGGAAAGACTACAGAGAACATTTTAAATTCGAATGTACGCCATTCCAAACATTAGTCTCTCGGAAAACTGATGAATCCATACCATGGAAACAGTTGCCATTGCCAAAACAAGCATTGCTATCTTCAAGAGACATTAAAGAAAGGTGTTTTGAAATATTTCTTCCAAAATCCATGCTCCGTTGTCACGTCGAATGCCCACATTGCAAGACACCATCAAGAGAAGTTTTCAGTAGACAAACATACTATCGGGATAATTACTACTATGACGACTCATCGTCGGATGACGATTATAACGTTCCATCGTACTATAATTAAGACTACGACCATCACTAAAATGTATTTTGGATTGCCTTAGTAAACGTTAGAAGAAATGCTATCATGTTAACACTATCTGCAATTAATAGATTAAATCAAATTGTGCTGAATACAGATATATAAGATTTTCCGAATGAAACGGTAAACAAAATGCTGATGATAAAAGTAAACATTTGAATTTTTCGCATTAATTTAATAATAAGTTCAGAATAAAAAGCAATTAGATGGAAAATATAGATTTAGAATATATTTCGTGAAACGTTATCAATAAAATGCAATCAAGACATAGTTTTTACCATTAAAATTATTAATCTAATTTATTATTTAGGATACAATGGTTTTCAAATATTTTCTTTTTTTGAAGATTCATCTACCTACTGATATTAAGTTATAATGAAACGGTACATGGGCATACACATATTTGCAGCTTAACGAAGCGTCCATCTTTAAAATTTAATAATATCGTAGTCATTTATTATCCGCAATTTTTTCCTTATCGAAACCATATATCACAGTTTTATATCTAATAGCATAAGGGACATAATTATATTTTTATTCATAAACCCAATAATAATCACGATACACTTTAAATATGAATAATAAGATGAATGAGAGTTAAATATTGTTATCATTTGCGATTGACCAGATCGTGTTCTTCAACAAAGCAAAACGTGTAAAAACGTATAAAAGAGTAACGTATCGGCATTATTGGTTTCTGGTTTCTGCAACTGAATATAATCAATTGACTGCATTACAGTCAGGGGTGTAACTTAAACAGGTTATCATTTTTATAACCCATAGCCGTTATAAAATTTTATCTGTTTACTAACAGGATCAACTTTGTAAATGTTTATTTAATTCGTATTTGTTCTCCGTTTTCATTGAAAAGTGACTGTAAGTACACGTATATTGTAGAGTACCGATAAATCAACAGTTTAATTGATCTCAGAATCATGTCACGGTGTACTGAATTTTAAATATGTGCTGTAACGAGAATCTCAAAATTTTCCTATTGTTCTGGTATTTTTTTTTTGAAAGTATAAACAATGTGCTTTCACATGTCTGCCTTTAACTCGGTGCGCAGAGCTGTAAAGTCGGTGCACGAAGCTTTTGAAAAATTGTATTACAAAATCAGTTATAACTCTTACACGTTATTTCTTGAAAGTAGGGGAAACAAGAAAAATAACTCTTGCTTGCCTATCAAGCTTTAATCTCGATTGTCTACCATTCTTCAATATGGTTATGTACTACAGAAATGTTGTAGTTTCCATAATTCAATTTTTGTCTGCAATGTTAATATAAATTTGTGAGATTGAATCAATATACAGCTTCAATAATGTTAGACTGAATCAATATTGATATTTCATATACAGGTTAAATAATGTTAAATAAATTGTTTCCGTGTAAGTTTGTGGACATGTATTTTTAAAAGGTTTATTTCATGCAATAAGGGAATGGAATTATATTCCACACGATGTCTGCAACCTTCATACTATCACATCATTCAAACCAAATTTTAAGAAAAACAAACGACACACGCCTACTGTTTTTCTGGTGAAAGAAAACTTCAAATACTTCATACAATATTTCAAACTAAACTACCATTTGTAAACACATAACTGAATCGCCTTTATAATTTATGTCTTTGTGGCCAAATAGAAAATAACTTTCTTTTTCGAGTGTACACAATTTCACACAGCTTGATGAAAGTTACTTCGAAATTTGAATAATGTTGGCATTGATTTAAATGTTCTACTTTTAGGCAATCCAGACCTTTCTGACCAAACTGACGATATTTTTGTTCACAAGTACACACTTACATCCAAGAGACAAAAAGATTCATTTAACACCCAAACACTTAAACACTATATTTCTATAAATACTAAATACTTCATTATTTATCTTTCTCCTTCATCACTACCTTTTCACCTTTCTGTGTTCTATTCAAATACTATTCTATTTTGTATGTTTATATTAATATAAATGTTAATTCGATCCAATAATATATTCATTCTAAATATGTTCATACTGTGTTTCTTGAAGCATTTAAAAACATATCAAATTCTTTTCTTTTTTTTCGAAACTAAACTCGTGATTTTTTTTATATTCGGTTCAGATTATAAAATATGTAATTATTTAAGAGCCTATTATATGTCAATTTCTCACTTAAATGAAACATTTTATAAAGACACGTTGTCTTTTATTCTGATCCTGTTTTTTTTAAGAATATTTGAATTGCTGTCTGTATATTGAAAATTGTAAGATGTATATATATATTTTTTTTAAATAAAATGTGTTTAAACTAAAAACTGATATAACCATTTAGATATTGTTTGGTAATGGTTTAATATGTAATGACCTTTTCTCGGAAATTATCAGATTCCAAAGTAAATCATAAGGATTTTACAGTATAGCATAACAGTAAAACGTGGTTTATGTATATCTTAAAGCTCTTAACAAAACATGGCTTACTGACTAACTAGCGTATAGACATTCAGTTTCGAATTGAAGTTTGTAGGTTCGAATCTTAATGAAATATCATTTTTACATTTACATACTTTGTGTTTTATTTTACGAAGCTTGACTGGTATGGGGTTTTGCATCCAAATCTTCCATTTTACAACTCAACATATTGAAATTATGACAACCCCAGTAAATACAACAACAAAACCTAAACAAATAATTTATCCATTAATGCAACATATTGTTTACGAGTAGAAATCTAAAAGAAAATAGTTTGTTGAGGACTCGAACTTACAACTGTGCGATTGCCATGCCATCATACAAACCACAAGGCCATCGGACTGAAATAATGAATTATAGTATCCAGGACTATACTATCATTTAAAATCAATTGGAAAATTGTAATGATCTATGAAAAAATACGAAAAAGCTCCCGAACATTAGTCTCCGGTCAATATTACCAAACAATGCCATTATTCTCATAAACGATTTACCACAACATGCACAAGGAATTGTAATTTACATCTTTTACGTCATGTTTTTGTTCTCTTATTTTTATGTCTGTGAAACTTCGCAGTTTAACGGTCAAGCACAACAAATACAAAAATACAAATGATTTCATTCATTATTCTTGAATTATTTTCTTACAGTTATGGCATTTGTTTTTTTACTTTAAGTACACGGTTGAATTGAATGTCCGCCAAATTGAGTTTCAGATAGGATAAGTACAAAAACTATCATAAATTTAAAAACAGATCATACATATCATTCATTGTTCAGTGACTTTTTTGTGAGATTTACGTCATACAAAACCTGTAAAGATGATAAGGCATTAAACTCATTCAAAACCCTATATTTACAATTACATTGAATGAGTTACAGTGTCTGGCCTTTAAAAAAATATTTCAACATACATGCATGCTCTCTTTTAGAACATTTAAGTACTAAACATTTAATCTTCGTTATTGTGTATTTATTTGACATCTTTTAACATCTAAACAATTCTTTTGTTAATTTATTTACTGTCAGTTTAAAATATGATAAACAAGATCATCAAGGAAATGCGGCGTTCAATGAACGTTAAGTACGTTTAAATACACACTTATTGCTTAATCTATTCAAAGTTGCTTTTGATCTTATATTTATTAAGTGCAAAGATATATTATACAATGAAAACAATATTGATCCATTGAAGGTAAAAACAAGAAAGAAAAGAAAACGCATACGAATATGTTTCAGACTTGGAGAATATAAAAAAATATCAAATTTAAGAAATAAAATCAAATAGATCATAAAATGTAAACGTGTTGGAATGTTGAATTAAATTTATTCCGAGATAGATATCGCATAAAGGTAAGTTACAATGCTTGTCACATAGGAATCGATCATGGCTTAGCGATTAAGTTTTGCCTCAAACAATGATTGATACTTCATGTTTAATTGCAGTCTAAGCAACATTTAACTCAAAAGTTCTATCTATGTTGTACATTCATTTCAGTCAATTTGCGATGGAATACGATGCCGGATAAACTGAACCTGAATCAAACCGGAAGTTTCTTGTTCAACAAATTAACGAAAGGTCAAACCTGTGTGATGTCACTGTGAAAATGTGATTATGGGTATGTAGCAACACTAACAACAAAACAATGAGAAACACACAAAAATATACATTCGGGTACATGTAAGTGATTATCAATAATAATTAATGGGGTATACCCTTCACATCTATGGTTTAGTTATATTTATTTATAATCATCTTTTGTTTTGTATTATGATAAAAAAAACATATAGTAAATTCTTCTTATCATTTTTTGAAAACGTTTATGTGACAACATTTTACTTACGTAAACTAGCCAAGTTATATTAGATTTCACTTATCGATTCTTGGTTAATATGAAGTCGAACCTCAATTAAAAAAATATATAAAATGTATACAGGAGTACTGATAAGTAACGAAAAAATATCGGTATGCAATGTATACGAATTTAGCGCCATTTGTAAATTTGTTTTTAATTCATCAGAAAGTCCATGTCTTTTACCATTTCATCGGTTTTAATCATGTACAATACCTGTTAATAAATGCAAGTGAAATGCAAGTCGTCAAAAGTGTAACATTATAATTATTATCACCAAATATTATATCTATTATTATTGGCATAATGATATTAGATATTGTTTGACCTGTGTCTTATATTGGAATTAAGTCTTTACATTCATAACTTGGTTTGAAGAAATAAACAAAACCAGGGAGTACACATTAAATTATAACATATATGCGCCTTTAGTTGATATAAATTTAACAAAATGTAATTCTTACTTTATCCTGCTTCAATTGTTCATATTGATATTTATAAAAGAAGAAGTTCCGTCGACGTTTTCCTGTAATAAGTCCTTTCTTTGACCATTTTCTCAACGACAATTTCCTTGAAGGGCAGACAGGTATTTATTTTGTTTTGTTTTGTGTAAACATCTTTAGATTAGAAAACCTACTAAAGTAGAATACGTTAAAGTGAGACTATGCAGAGCACTATGATTTAGATCTGAGCTACGACTCATATTCTTGTCAGTTTTAAAATACATTTTTTGTTTAAATTTCTGTTGACAGGTATAATTGAAATAACAATAGGAGGACCTGTAACACTCGAGACAACTATCATGTATCTGTACGGTAAGACGCCCAAATTCAACGATGAAAATATCGAAAATGTACTACACATGGCTGAGTTTCTTCTCTTTCCAAACTTAAAGTCTGTTATGTCTGCATATCTTGGTTGAAAATAAACTGCTTCTATTACTAGAGAAAACTGTATGAAATTCCTGCAGCTGTCAAGCATTTACGAGTTTGAATTACCGAGATGTACAAAATATATTGTAGAGGAATGTTTCTTCTGCCAAAAATGGTAAACAAATGACAACTACCGGATCAAATGATCATCGAGTTCTCATTATGAAAGGAGGTAACTATGCGGATGTGTTCTGGTGTTTAGATTTGGAAAGAAATTAGTGGTTTCGAGTTAAATCAAACTCATTGAAAACAGAAAGATCGAATCGCACTGTTGAAATGTCTGGGACATGCACAAACATCGCTGGATCAATAGTTTGTTCTTTTTGAAGAAGCTACCAAGAGATGAGTTTTGTGCTGCTTGATTTACCGAATGATGCATGTACAAAAATGAATTTAATCGGCAGCGAAGAAGAGGGCCTTAGCATTGAAATGTCAGGCAATGTTAAAATTGACGGGAACGTGTGTATTGTTTCTGTAAACAAACAAATAGAAAGAAAACAAAATCCAAATAAGAATTTAGGCTTAAGTAATATCCACCACAAATTAAGATTAATGTCTATGATGGGACTAACATAACTCGAACAGTTACTTACAATGCAAATGATAGAGGACAGGGGAAGAGTGACGTCTGAAAATATAACTACCTCAACGCTGTATATTGGGGATATTGGTGAAAGCAACGTTCTTATGTCACCACTATTTTCATTCAAAGACGACAAAATACTAAAATTGACAATCAGTGACAATGCTATTGCAATAATATTTCAGTCACGATAATAAGAGATGCATAACCTTAACACGAATGCAGGGTGCGTGTCTTTCCCACAAATATCTGGTTAAAGAAATTCCATTTAAAAATAAAGATGTTCAACAAATTAAATATTTCATATGCAGTCAGATGATGTATCGATATCATAGGAGAGACTACAGAGAAAATTTAATATTCGAATGTGCACCATTCCAAACATTAGTTTCTCGGAAAACTGATGAATCCATACCATGGAAACAGTTGCCATTGCCAAAAGAAGCATCGCTATGTTCAAGAGACACTATTAAAGAAAGGTGTTTTGAAATATTTCTTCCAAAATCTATACTCCGTTGGAATGCCCACATTGCAAGACGCCATCAAGAGAAGTTTCCAGGAGACATACATACGATCAGGATTAACTACTATTACGACTCATCGTCGGATGACGATTGTTACGTTCCATCGTACTATGATTCAGACTACGACTATTACTATGATTCAGATTGAAATGTATTTAGGAAGTGAATTGCCTTAACGTTAGAAGAAATGCTTTAATGTTAACACTATCTGCAGTTGATAGATTTAATCTATAATACAGATGTATAAAAAGATTTTCTGAATGAAACGGTAAACAAAATGCTGGTGATAAAAATTAACATTTGAATATTTCGTATTAATTGATTAATAAGTTCAGAATAAAAAGCAGTTAGAGATAAAATATAGATTTAGAATACATTTCAGATCGTGAAACGTTATCAACACACAGTTTGACATTATATTAATCTAATTAATTATTGAGGATACAATGGTTTTCAAATATTTTCTTTTTATGCCACCGCAGTATCTGCGATGCAGTGACATATAGCGATTCACCTGTGTGTGTGTTTGTTTGTTTGTTTGTGTGTGTGTGTTATATAGATTATATAGTGAACTTAAAAAAATCTTTTTTTGAAAAACCACTAGTCCAATTTCAACCAAATTTGGCAGAATTTATCCTTGATTGAAGGGCTTCCAAAGTTGTTCAAAGAATTTCATTCCATGCAGAAATCTGGTTGCCATGGCAACCAAAATAATTATAAGAATAAATTAAAAAAATCTTCTTGTAAAGACCCAAAAGGCCTAGAGCTTAGATATTTTGCATAAGGCATTGTCTGGTAGACCTCTACCAAGATTGTTCAAATTATAGCCCTGGGATCAAAATCAGCACCGCCCGGGGGTCATTGATTTTCACTATATGTACATGAAGTAAAATCTAAAAATACCTTCTTGTAAAGACCCAAAAGGCCTAGAGCTTAGATATTTTGCATAAGGCATTGTCTGGTTGACCTCTACCCAGATTGTTCAAATTATAGCCCTGGGGTCAAAATCGGTCCCGCCCTGGGGGTTATTGGTTTTCCTTATATGTATATAGTAAAAACTTATAGTACAAACTTGAAAAAAATTCTTATAGTATTTGACAAAGGCTAGAGGTAAGATTATTCGCATGAAACATTGTGTAGTGAACCTCTAGCAAGATTGTTCAAATTATAGCCCTGGGGTCAAAATTTCCGCCGCTCCGGGGGTCATTGGTTTTCAATATATACATATAGTAAAAAATCAAAAAAAATCTTATTGTCTGAAGGTACAAGGCTTAGAGCTTAAATATTTGTTAAATGATATCATCTATAGGTACTCTACAAAAGTTGTTCAGATTTTGCCTCTAGTGTCAAAATTAGCTCCGCCCCGGGGGCCATAGGTTTTCCTTATATGTATATAGTAAAAACTTAAAAAATCATCTTCTTTAAATTTACAAAGGCTAGAGTTAAGATATTTTGCATGAAACATTGTGTAGTGAACCTCTAGCAAATTTGTACAAATTATAGTACTGGGGTCAAAATTGGTCCCACCCCTAGGGATCATTGATTTTCACTATGAACATATAGTAATAATTAAATAATCTTCTTGAAGGTACAAGGCTTAGAACTTTGATATTTGGTATATAATATCATCTATGGGTCCTAAAGTTGTTTTAATTATGCCCCTAGTGTTAAAATTGCCCTGCCCCAAAGGCGATAGTTTTCCTTATATGTATAAGATAAAAACTTGAAAATCTTCTTCTCTGAATTGACAAAGGCTAGAGTTTAAATATATGGCATGAGACTTTGCGAAGTGAACCTCTACCAAGATTGTTCAAATTATAGCCCTGTGGTAAAAATTGGTTCCGCCCCGGGGGTCATAGATTTTCATTATGTACATCTAGTAAAAATATAAAAAATATTTTTGTCTGAAGGTACAAGGCATAGAGCTTTGATGTTTGCTATATAATATCATCTATAGGTCCTCTACCTAAGTTGTTCAAATTTTTCCCCTTGTGTAAAAATTGGCCCTGGCCGGGGGCAGTGATTCTCATTATGCACACATAGTAAAAACAGAAAATAAAAGAAATGTTTTCTGAATGGGAGAAAGCTTCAGCTTAGATATTTGACTTGAAATGTTGTTTGGTGGACCTGTATCAAGATTGTTTTGAATTAAACCCTTGGTTCAAAATTTTGCCTTGCAAGAGGGGACAGTGACCTTCTTTCTTGTCCTTTGATGTACAGTAACGAGATTTTGACCATGTGCACAGTTTTAGTTGTAAAATTGAACTTAGATATCAGATGGCCAAGATTTTGATGATGTGATCTACTTTCTTGTGCTTTGATTTACAGCTATGTAATTTGAACCATGTGCAAAGATTAAGATGTAAAGTGAACTTTGATATCAGCTGACCTAGATTTTGACAGTGTCTTACTGTGTTATCCTTTCATATATTCATGAAATTTAAGCTGTGTAAAATATGACCTTCACCAACAAATTCACTAGACATAAGTGCATTGATATATTCCTACTCTGATCTTTTATTCGATTAACAATATATTTAACCACTAATCTGATAATAAGAATTAGATTGGTCAGGGATCTATGCATTATGATTATGACAATCTTCAATTATATAGAAACAAAAAATGTGTTCCTACACTACTATTTAGTGTTGTATTAATGCGGTGGCATAGCATTTTTCTCAAATGCAATCTTGCTTTTGAATCTTTATCTACTGATATTAAGTTATATTGAAACGGTACATGGACATAAACTTATTTGCAGCTTGACGAACCATTCACCCTGTACATAGCTATATTTTAAGGAATATTACAAATGGTTAATAACGATATTTGTTAACTCGTGAGAACAATACGATGTTTCACATTACGTTTTCTTATCATTTTGATTTCGTTTTGTACATACCACAGTTGTTGATACTGTCCATCTTTAAAAATTGACAATATCGTTGTCATGTATTATCCACAATTCCTTCCTTATCGAAAACAATAGCTCACTGTTTTATATCTGATTGCATAAGGGACATAATTATATTTCTATTCATAAATCTATTAATAATTACGATAAATGTTATATATGAATTTATGAAAGGTGGCATTTGCAATTGACGAGATATATCGTATTCTACAACAAAGCAAAACGTATAAAACAGGAACGTTTTGACATTATTGGTTTCTGTTAATGGAATATAATCATTAAGATATTGTTTGGTAATTGTTTATTATTCAATGACCTTTTCTCTGTAGTCATCAGATTCCGAAGTAAATCATGCGGATTTTTACGTACAGCATAACAGTAAACACAACACTTGTCTAACTGTCTAATTAGCCTCAGTGACAATGTGTTAAGACATTCAGTTTCAAATTGAACTTTGTAGGTTCGAATCTTAATGAATAAATTTGACATACACAACATGATTAATGGTAGAGTGACTCTGACCTGAAAACTCTGATAAAAAATAGGGTAGGTGGGACAGTCATTGCAACAAGCAGTGTTATATACCAAAATATTCGTTAATGTTTGTAGTTTATGAAACCACCGGCATAAATTGGCATAAATGATGGCATTCAGAGAAATCCAAGATGGCCGCCAAGATGGCCGCTTTTGATACTGAACTTCACTCCTTACTTTACATGGCTAAAATTTTGCATATAATCGGATACATTTTTAATATTTATTACATATTCAAGTCACCGTAGTGACTGTACAAAGTTAAACATATCAATTAAAACAAATTTACATGCATGATTTGTATTTTCTTATAAAAATTTGTTGATAAAAAAGAAGTTTTCGCAAGAAATTTTGCTTTAAGCAGTGGGTTAACAATATATTTTCTGCAGGAATGTCATGTTTTCCTACCAATTGAAGATTTTTGGATATGAATTGAAGCTTACCTTTGATATTCATTGTTATAATCGACTTTTAACGTTGCTTTTCCTTTCGTGGAACATGAAAGAATATAAGAAAAACGCATGTTGGTATTTTCATGGCAAATATTTTTCTTCAGTTGAATAAAGAAAAGTGTATTTAATTTTCAAAGATATGAATTCTTTTGGATCATTTTAGAATGCATAATTTATGAAAAGAAATGCTAAGTTTATCATCTATTTTCTATCTTGACCTCTTTTCTATATTTTAGCCGTTTTACTGCATGTGTACCCGTGCACCCCAATAAAATGGAGCATAGGCTAATCCCGTACACTAAACGCATGATAAAGTCTTTTATATGTTGACAATTATGGGTAACAAAGTAATTATTATTAGCAAATTTGGGAAATAATATTTTTTATCATGTTCTGAATAAATTGTTTATGTAAGGAGTAGTTTAATCACTGTCTTAGATTACTGGTCAAGGGTTTCCTTACCAATTTAACATTATTTGGCATCTTCAATGCATGGGTAATGGCAAGCAAATCAGTATGCAACATTAATACTTTTGCCCTTCTTGTTTTCTTCCGTTAGAACAATATATTCAAGATTCAGGCATATTTGCTGTTAGAGAATTACAGATTTACAGTTGAGTTAAGAAGACAAGTTTGTTGCTAAACTAAGTACTGGGTGTTTTTATTCTGTATAGTTTGACTATCCCCTTGAAGTCACGGATAATGAAGCACTGGAAACCTCTGAAGGCATTATAGGTCTAACCCATAGTTAAATATAAGTAGTAGTGCTCTCTCTCTCTCACTGGTTTCTTGCAAGGCCATTAATTGCTAAGTCCAAAGGCAGGTTTAGATTGAACACTGTCCCTATTGATGGTGAAGAGATTTATTTAAGACTTGTCGCAATAAATTCATTTAAGAAAGTGCCTTTTTAATTTTGACAGGGTTCTATCCTTTGGGAATGCCCGTTTGTTCACAGATGATGTCAACACAGAAATCTGATTTCTTTGATGAAATTAGTCAAAGTGCACAGCACATAACTGAGGTATATTTTAGATAGCCTTAAGACCAAATACGCATAAATTCAGGTGAAAATATTTCCGCTTTCCAGCCAGTTGTTATTCAGCCAAATATCCAGTACAAAAAGTAACAAGACTTTGTAACAGAGTTACCAACGTTCCCCGCCTCAGGGAAGTTTCATATGAAGCACAAAATTGTGCTATTTCAAAAAATTGAGGTATGGATCTCAGGACTTTCAGGCCAAAATTATGATCAATACCAGATCTGCAAATGCAGCAATAAATTTATTAAAGCAATAAAATGAAACACAGAATTTAAAAATCTATCATGTTAAGTTTCGACTTTTAAGTGTGACTTCGACATTGGCGGGAGGGATGCAGGTGTTGTGCATGACATATCGTCCTTATTATTGTAACTATTTGTGCCAATTATTTTCAAAATCCCTTGAACTATGGAGAAGCTATAGATCGGACACAAAATATAGCTTATAACAGACTTTGTTTTTTTTTTACCTCTACGTTTGACCTGGGAGGTAGGGACCCATGTTTTGCGCCTGACACAGGTGTTACGCATGACATATCATTTTATCAGCCAAGTATTTTTTAAATCCCTTGATCTATGAAGAAGTTAAGGACGGGACACAAAATATACCATACAACTGACTCTGTTAATTTGTTACCTCTCAGTGTGACCTTGACCTTGGAGGTAGGTGACTGGTTTTTGTGCATAACACATCGTCACATTATTGTGAACAATTGTGGCAAGTATTTACAAAATCCTTTCAAAGATAAGAAAGTTTTGGACCAAACACGACATATACCTTCAAATAAACAATGTCGACCTTGACCCTGGAGGTACGGGTCTGGTTCTTGCGCATGTCACATCGTCTTATTATTAAAATCATTTGTGCCAAGCTATTTCAAATTTCTGAGAAAGTTATGGACCGGACACGAAAATGTGACGGACGGACAGACGGACGGAGCCTATTTCTGTATTCACTTTTTTTCTTCGAAAAGGCAGGGGACAAAAATGCACCTACAAAGTTCTTTACTAGATTTACCTTTATTGAATCACAAATACATAGATTTAAATCCTTTTTTTGATTTCCATAACGTTATTTGTATAATGTAAATATAAAGATATGTTTTAATCGGTATATCTTACTTAATTAGAGGTTAATGATCAGTAAAGGGTGCCTGTCAATGTTGATTTTTGTATTAATATTTTACCTAATACGACAAAAACATACAAGACATTTGATACGTAGTTTCCTTTAATAACACTGAAAACTCGTGCATGTTTTATTCTTTATACAAGTTATAAATAGATAATAAATTTCAGTGTAATATTGTTTATGTTTATCACTGCTTAAGGTATTGTATAGTTTGTTATTTCTATCACTAAATTCAGGATTTTCCGATTATCTTAATATTTTTGCATTATACACTAGATTATATATTCTATGATAATGTTTGCAAGAATAGAATTGGTTAAAATAACATGCGAAAATGCTTCATTGTCCGACAATATAATGATAAATAAACGTTTTGTCTTAACAAAATGTCGGGTAACATCCGAGTTGGTATTTCATAGGGATATTTAATAACGATTGACAAGGTGCACATATTTTCTCTGTTCTCATTAAATAAAACAATATATTTCTTACATATGATCATACAGTATATTGATGGGGTATAAAAATGTAAATATGTCAATATTTATTTAGTGTTAGGTTTTATTATCAAATAACTTACAACTGTTGTAATAAAATTATATATTAGGATACATAGCTTACAATATTTCATATGATATTATTATGTTACAAACACGTTTCAGCCAATTTTCAATAGAATACGATGAACGATGAACGATTAACTAAACCTGAATCAAACTGCAAGTTTTCCATCCAGCAGGTGAACGAACATTCAAACTTGTGAAAATGAAATAACGGATAGGTTGTTTATCTAAGTAATATTATATAATATAATGTAATAAAGTTGTAGGTATAGTAAAACGACAATACTATTATGTGGAAATACAGTGCTCTGAGGAGACATCGAGGGTTCTTCTTTACAGCAAAATGATCATGGCCGTAAGTCCGAAGGGAAAACCCGTTATGCCGCCCCTAGCCATGATATTGGTGAATATACATAACAGTCAAGTTTGATATATTATTACCGTTTTATCGCATAAAAACCGGAAGGAAGAATTTTGATTACACATGAACTTTCAATTTTTTGCTTGCTTCCCTTAATAAATTCATGTCCCCACTCGGAACCTCGGTTCCTTTCTATGGTACATGCCAATGACCGATTTTGGATTTTTCTTATTCTAAACCCAATAATGTAAGAGCCAGTCAGAAGAATTATGGGTATTTCTGATCGTTTGGATGACAACAGAAACGTAACACCATTGCTGTAAATATTTGTGGCGCGCTAGTATTACGCTAACCTTTGTTTGTTCAGCATGCTTTAATGACATACCAAAATATGGATGTTTAACCTTATTTCCATGAAAACGATCACAGTTTTTTCTCGAGGACTTGACATGGATAAAATTGCAAGTATGTTACTTTACGAAAAAGGTTATAGAGGCAGCACCTTGTGCAAACCTACACAATTTGAATTACCCCTCAATACAAAACACGCGTGTTCAAATTAGTGAAAAAGTGTCATGTTTTACACTTAACTGTAGATCTGTTGTTAACAAGGATAATTTTGTTGGCCAGTATTTGAGGGAACAAAGAATTGACTTTGCTTTGTTGACTGAAACATGGTATTCTGACGAAAAACAACATCAGTATGAAACGTCTGATCTCAATCAACACGGTTACAAAATCAGTGTTGCAAAGCGCAAGAACAAAATTGGTGGCGGTGTTGCTTTGACTTGTAAATCCGAAATTAAAATGAGAAAGATGGAACATGGGACCAAACAAAGTTTTGAGTTTGGCATATGGAAACTCATTTTCAAAAGTATAACAGTACACGTAGTTGGTTTATACAGACCCCCATCCCTAGCCACATGTTAGCAATTTGTGACTGACTTTTCAAATTTCATAGAAGATATCTTACATACATACTCTAACTTGTTGATTATGGGAGACTTCAACCTTCACCTTGACAATGGTAGTGGTGCATCTACAAACTTTCAAAATTGCCTTCATGCTATGGGTTTAGAGCAACATGTCAACTTAAGTACACACACTGCTGGAAACTGTTTAGACTTGGTTATCACTGAATTGATTAATGGTGTAAGTGTACTTAAATGTGAACAAGGACCTTTTCTCTCCGATCACTGTGCTGTCCATGTAGTCATTAATGTGAAGAAAGAAAACATTACCAGTAAAACTGTACAATTTAGAAACATGAAAAGCATATCCCATTCTTAATTCTCTGATGATTTGACGAAGATTTCAGTTGATAGTGAAGATGTCAATACTTTTGTAAACTTGTTTGAATCAGAAATCCAGTCTGTTATCGACAAACATGCTCCAACAAAGGAACAAACTAGGATATGCAGAACACAAAACCTTGGTTCATTGAGTCAATATTGAAATCTAAGCGTATTGTCCGGAAAAAAGAGAGAATTTGGAGAAAGTACAAAGAGCCAGAACAGTTCAAGAAATTTAAAGAAGCACGGAAAAGATACTGTAAAGAAATGGATTCTGAGAAAAAACTAGTAATAAGTGAGAAAATTCTAAATGCCAAAGGTGATTCAAAAAAACTCTATGGTATAATTTCGGAATTAACTGGTACTAAAGCTGAAAATCCTATGCCACAGTCTACAAATGACGGTGAGTTAGCTGAGAAGTTTGCAGACTTTTTATGGACAAACTAGCTAAAATTCGTAAGTCACTTCGGGATTTCTCAAGCTTCATTCCAAATGTCAAACAAATTCAACCTTTAGAAAATTTCGAGGATCTTACAGAAACACAGGTGAAGAGCCTTATTTGTGAACTTAATACCAAATCGTGTGAGCTGGACTTAATACCCACACATATATTCAAGTCACATCTTGATGAACTTCTGCCAACCATTACCAAACTGGTCAATCTATCTCTGTCTAAAGGCGTATTTCCAACACACTGGAAACAGGCGATCGTTAGACCCCTTCTGAAGAAGTCTGGTTTAGAATTACAATTGTCAAACTACAGGCCTGTCAGTAACTTATCGTTTCTTTCAAAATTGATAGAAAAGGCTGCGCTCTTCAGACTAAATAACCATGTCGATATCCATAATTTGTTACCCAAAAATCAATCAGCATACAGGCGACATCATTCATGTGAGACTGCTTTACTCAAACTTGTCAATGATCTTCTAGACGGTATGGAGAAGCAAGAGGTGACAGCTCTAATTGCAATAGATCTAAGTGCAGCTTTCGACACCGTTGACCACAACATTCTACTCGACGTGTTACACAGTCAGTACGGTGTCAATGGTACCGTGTTAGCATGGGTGGACTCGTACCTGCGACCTCGTAGTTGTCGCGTCAGTGTTAATTCTACTGAATCGACTCCACGATTGCTGGAATGCAGTGTACCTCAGGGGAGCTGTCTTGGTCCGTGGCTCTATCTCACATATGCGGGAACCCTATTTGATGTGATACCACCAACCATATCTGTGTACGGCTTTGCTGATGACCACATTGCTAGTCAACGCTTTCGACCAACTTCAGTGACCAATGAACTTAACGCTATAAAGCAACTTGAAGATAGTGCTGTAATCATCAATGACTGGATGAATGCCAATAAACTCAAAATGAACACCACTAAGACAGAATTCATAATGTTTGGTAGTAAAGCCCAACTTGGTAAATGCTCAATTAAAGAAATTGATATCGCCGGTGATAAAATTCAAAATGTCAGTGTCATAAGATAATTGTAAGATATTGTTTGGCATTTCAGAAAGTGAGTTACAGAAATTACAGCGTATCCAGAATATGTGTGCTAAACTTGTTTTGCAACGCGGAAAATATGATAGTTCCAAAGACTCTTTGTTTGAACTGCATTGGTTACCAATTAAAGCTAGAATCAATTTTAAAATACTATGTACAATGTATAACTGTTTTATGGGCAATGCTCCGGTTTATCTAACAGAACTGTTACACAAGCCTGTCATAAAAAGACCAAATCTCAGATCTGTTGATAATATGGATTATTGTTTTGCTGTCCCCTTTAACAAAAGGAAAACATTTAACGACAGAAGTTTTAGTACCGTTGGTCCAACTCTCTGGAATAAATTGCCTCTGTATATAAGACAGTCTTCGACTTTGGACATGTTCAAGAAAAATGTCAAAACTTACTATTTTAGAGATTTTTACGCATTGTTTTAAGAATGTGATTGGGCTGTAAACGGATCGAGATGTGGAAATGTGTTTAAATTTTTACTGAAATAACCATTAATTTTTATTTTCTATTAAATTATTTTTTATTATTATTTTTTATAACTATTCTTTTTTTTTAAAGTTTTTAATACTTTATATTTTACACGGCTGATATCTTTAACTTATTTTTTTTTCATTTGTCATGCATATGTGTTTTTTTTATCTATATGTACATACTTTTATTATCCTTTTGTACAACGCCATTGAATATGTATATAGAAATAAGCGTTTAATTAAATAAAACAGTTTCAGTTTCAGTTTCACTTCCTAGTACAAAATTACATTCCGGAAAGAGGATTTTTAAGTTTTATAAACAAATACAATCCTGCCCCAGACAGAACTTTTCTTCATATGAAAGCCACATTCCTTCCCAGTACCCCAGTACCTATCCCCTATATGAATAAATTTGTTTTTTTAACCTATATCATGGTACGGTCCATTGACCCTTGTGTTTTTGTCTGATTGATAAAATTATAATTACCCGTAACGTCTATAATTTGAATGTTGATATTCTTGGTTATTATTGAATTTTCTAGAGTAAATTAATACTGTTTTTGTTTTCTTAAGTTTAGAGACAAAGTCGTTTTCGTTATAATTATTATAAAATCTAATTATGAATTTATGGTTCTTTGTTACTAACGTTCAGCTACATGTATCTATTACAACTCATTGCTTGACTTGAAGTATTTCTTTCACAATCAAATATCACTTTAATAAGACTTATTTTATATAGATGATATTTTATAATGTATGTACAATTTCATGTCTGTATATGGTAGATAATAAAATGGGCTTATCTTTATATGAAACCTTCCACTTTTCTTTATTATGGTGGTTCAAATAGAACGCTAAAAACCAATCTCAGTTTAGAAAAAATGCATGTTTAGAAAACATAGAGGTGTATTGAATGCAATAAGATAGACTTATAAGATAGATTTCTGTGTTGTAATTTGTCAATGTAGAATTATTGAACCATTTAATTAACTTTTATTCAATTGTTGTATTACTTGTACATATTTATATATGAGTCAAAGTTCAATAAGCAGATGGAAATGTCCGTTCAATTAATATTTGATAGTCATTAATGTTATAAGGTATTTAGGTATTTGCAATATGTTTCTTTTATAGTACCTGTGATAGAAAAATAAGAAATTTGTCTTTGCCCTATTGTTTGGTTAAAATGTGTTTTCTTTATTTTTCCCTGCTTCGAAATATATTTTTTTAAAGATAAAACATTATTTATAATTTCTGTTATGATTTGATATGCAACACAGTCATGTGTACATGTTAAAATTGTTCAGGATATTGTTTTTGGCTTTTTTACGCTTTTATTTTGCCTGCCAAGAATAATTTCTTATCGTTTCTTTGATCATCAACACCTGTTCGATATATGAAATTATGTTCAATGGTTTCTTTTAACAAACTTAAAAGATATTCTGTAATATTGTGTAACAATTTCTGTAAATAAATAAATGAAAAAGTATGTTTACGTAAATAGATAAATAAATGAATGAATGAAAAAAGAAACATACCGAAGTAGAGGCGATTTCGACTTTATAGATGTAAGCGCATTTTATATTGGACAAAATATCTTTAATAGAAAAAGTTGAATGTTAAAAATATCACTCCGTGAATGGGTTGTCCTCAATTAAAATAAAATTGTAATTTCTGCTAGTATATTTCATTCATTTATTTCATTTATAAATGTCTGTAATGATTAACTACGTTTCCATAACATATCAAACAATGAATCCAAGGTACAATGTACTTTATTTTAACCCATCATCAACAACTGTGAATATTTGAGTTGCGTCATTTTCGTTTTATGCAGAGGATAATAAACGTGTGTATATGTTACAAAATCTCTCGATTCCATAACCCATAGTTCTATCGCCTCAATGATACTTTTACTTTTGTTTCCCTTTAAATGTTATCTTCAAAACGTGCCCATATTTACTTCCATACAAAACGTATATATAGGGTGTGTAAAAGTGTTGTTCAGGCTTAAAATATACTATTTCGTGGTGAGTAATTTGGCATTTTAAATCGATTAACATCTTATATTTCTGTATACACCTATAAAAAACAAACAAAACAAACAAACGTGATAGTAAGATTACATTAATTCCTACAACTGTGATAGTAGTATTAGTTATAATAATTGACAAAACTACTTTTTTCCGTAAATTTACTTACTGTTTTCGGGAAATATGAATGTTCCTTTTTTCGAAAAAGTAGCCAACTTTCGATTTGCTATTTTATAGTAGTACGTAAATCGGATAGTCGATTATCAAGGTATAGTATCGCATTTTGTACTTTTTGAATAAATTTGTTTTTGTTATTTATCTTTCATAACATATTCTACAACATATTGATTTTGATTATCAATAACGCATTTTGTACTTTTTGAATAAATCATTTGTTTTTGTTTTTTAATTTTCATAGCAGATACAACATATTGATATTGATTATCAATAAAACATGACAATGAATAAAATATGATTTAAAAAATATAATATTTCCGAAGAAACTTATTGGAATGTTTTTTTCTAGTTTATCCCGAGACAAATATCGCATAAAGGAAAGTTTATATGGTTAGTAACATCACATCTTTTTAGGTCACACTCATGCTTCGTCAAATTACAATTTTTCTGGTTTGTATCTCTAGGGCACTGTTTCGAAAGTGATTCAATAGAGCTAAATATTTACATTTTATACAGTATCATGTACCTGGAATATTCTTTAAAATTTAAAAACTAAAGACAGTAAGTAACATTTTGCTAAAATGTTCTAACTGGTATGTTATAAATTAATTTGAGTCAGTTTGTAATGGAATACGATGCCGGAAAAACTAAACCTGAATCAAACCGGAAGTTTCTGGTACAGCAGGTGAACGAACAGTCGAACCTTTGTGATGTTACAGTGAAAATGGGATTATGGGTATGTTCATTTTTTCATTTATGTATTACTAAAATCGTATAGGACCGGACGGTCATAAAGTATCATTTGTCACAATAAAAAAGCTATTTCATACGTATCAAACATGACTCAAATATACTTTCATGTTTATTTACTTGTCTTTAATTTGATTGTATGTGAGCATATTTGATAAATGAGCCTAAATAAATGTTTTCTTTCTTTTTTACTACACAAAAGAGCCAGAAGTTCCTTTGTGCAAACACTTGATTCCTTGAGCATATTTGTGTTTAATAATTCATATAATTATATATTTCGTTATAATTTCTTGATCTTAAAACAAAAAGCCTTTGTTTCTTCTTTGAAAATAAATTTTTTATGTAAAAACACACCCATGCAACAACAATAAAAGAAAGAAAAAAAAGAAGAAAGAATACATTGGGCTAAGTGATCATTTTATAATAATAAACGAAGTATATCATTCACTTTGCTGGTTTAGCTATGATGAAATCTTATGTTATGACTTTCGTATAATTACAAAATATATGATGTAGGTATTGTAAAATTCAATTTTAGAAAATGTTTATCTGATGTAAACTAACCAAGCTATATAAACTACCGATTAACATAAAATCGAATTTTAATAATATAAAATTGATAAAATGTACATACAGGTGTACTGATAACTATTGCAAAAGGATGGGAAAACAATTTCAACAAATTAAGAGCAATCTTTAAACTTGTTCTTTCTTTAAATTCATTAACAAGTTCACATCTTTAAACATCTGTCGGGTTTGGGTTTCGAAAATCGTGAAATATCCGTTTTAGTTAAACACAGGAATTAAAGGTTATATCGTTACAAATTTTATCACCAAATTATGTCTATAAGATCACTTGATATTTGACATTACTAGTATGACCTATATTTGAGTTTTCACTTTCATAACTTGGTTTGAAGAAATATACGAAACAAAGGAGTACACCTTGAACAAAAACATTAATTGTTTATGCGGTCATTAATTGTTATCAATTTATCAATGGTATTCTTACATTATCCTACTTCAACCGTTCTTTTATATATTTTTACAGGAGAAGAAGTTCCATCGATGTGTTCTTGTAATGAGTCCTTTCTTTGACCATGCTTTCAACGACAATTTCCTGGAAAGGCAGACAGGTAGTTGGTTTGTTTTTGCGTCACAATAAATAAAATCCAAATCTACAACATCTTTAATTTTGCCGTTTTGGGCTTTCTTAAGGGAGTTTTATTTTATCTATTTATCGCCACATCAGCGTTGTTTGTGCCGTGTTCAGACTGTAAACAGTCGCCCCGTATTTTCAATTAGAGATGTCATATTGCCGATCCTTAAAGATCGTTCAGCACGACATTGTTTTGTGTTTGTGGTATTTTAAGGTTTGACTATTTGGCATTTTCTAGTTAGGTGGTTCCAATATTCCTACTTGAATAATGTTGAATCACCCTTAAGATATGTTGCCTGTATTTTAACTACGTTTTTTGACGTCTTATCTGTGATATGCAGGCTGCATAACCTCTGAACCCCTTTCAAAGATTCCATTCAGTTCCGCCAATTGTCTTCTCGTTTAGGGCCCACGCTTTCTATTACTTGGAAACCATAAGCCGTTTTTTATGGAATTGGACGAAAGTGTCACATTTAAGATTTCACTATAACCGCCGAATGAACACAGCTGTGGATGTTTCTAAATTCAAAATTGTTTACCATTACATGTTTAAATGTTGAATTATGCTTAAACCGGTGCTAACGGGCAAGGACGGTAACTTGCACTTTCCATTATCGTCAATGATATAATTTCATTTTGATTTTTATCGTTTTGGGCTTTCTTTTGGGATTTTGGGATTCTGTTTTCTTTGTTTATACAAATTGGCGTTATAAACACTAAACATCTTAAGATTAGATGGGAACACCTGCAACACTCGAGACAACTATCATGTTTCTGTATGGTAAGAAGCCCATATTGAATGATGAAAATATCGAAAATAGCATACATACGGCCGAGTTTCTTCTCATTCCAAACTTAAAGTCTGCCTGGATAGCCTTGTTGAAAACTACTTCTATTACAATAGAAAATTGCATGCAATTCCTGCAGCTGGCAAGCATTTACGATTTGTTCCAAAGTGTACAACATACATTGAAGAGCACCTGCAAGAAGTGCTTCAGTTGTCACAAATAGTAAACCTGACAAAAGATTCTATTCATATGCTGTTTTTAGATACACGGCTATCTTATGTACAAATGGACGACAGGCTACTGTTTTTGCTTAAATGGTTAAATGCAAATCCAAATACTAGGAAGGCTCATATGAAGGAATTACTGTCGTCAAACATAGATTTCCATTCGATTTCCAATCAATGCTTGCAGGTAGCGTTGAAAAATACAGCAGTTGCTTGCCTTATACAATCAGAACATATGACGACTGCTGGATCGAATGATCAACGAGTTCTCATTATGAGAGGAGATATCATCGATGATGTTTTCTGGTGTTTAGATTTGGAAAGAGATCAGTGGTTTCGAGTTGAATCAAATTCATTAAAAGAAGAAAGATCGGGTGACAATTTTGAAATATCTGGAACATGTACGAATACCACTGGATCACTAGTCTGTTCCGTAAGAAGAAATTATCCAGAGATGAGTTTTGTACTGGTTGATTTACGGAAGGATGAATGCACAAAAATGAATTTTACGGCGAGAGAAGGTGATTTTAGCATTAACAAGCCTGAAAATATAAAATTTTATGGAGACGTATGTATTGTTTCTTTAAAAAAAGAAATCCAAAGAATGCAATATTTATATGATAATTCAAGTTTCGGCGATATCCACCAAAGATTCCGAAAAATGTCTTTGATGGGAGCGACATCATACGATCAGTTAGTTGCACAGCATATGATAGGAGACATATTACCAACGACTCGTTATATTGATATTTCAACGCTGTATATTGGGCATATCGGCGATAGCAATGTACATATGTCACCACTATTCTCTGTCAAAGACGATGAAATACATAAATTCGCCATAAATGAAAGCGCTATTGCTATAATCTTAAAGTCAAAAACACATGTGGCACTTTATGATATTAATGAAGGACATTTAGAAAGAAAATGTCAACCAACCAGCTTCGGCGATGAAATTGCTCCGATTAAAGATGGATTTGTAATCTACGATAATAAGAGGTGTATAACATTTACACGAATGCAGGATGCGTGTCTTCCCCACAAATATGTGGAAGAAGAAATTTCATTTGAACAAAATAATTCTGAAAATATTAAATATTTCATATGCAGTCAGATGATGTATAGATATTATCGGAAAGACTACAGAGAACATTTCATATTCGAATGTATTCCATTCCAAACATTGGTCTCTCGGAAAACCGAGGAATCTATGGCATGGCAACAGTTGCCATTGCCAAAAGAAGCAGCATTATGTTCAAGTGACACTATCAAAGAAAGGTGTTTGGAAATATCCCTTCCAAAATCTATACTCCGTTGTCACGTCGAATGCCCACATTGCAAGACGAAATCAAGAGAAGTTACCAGTAGAAATACATACGATCAGGATGATTACTACTATGACGACTCGTGGTCGGATGACGATTATTACGTTCCATCGTACAGTGATTCAGAATACAACTATTACTATGATTCAGATTAAAGATGATTAAGGGACCGTCTTAGCAAACATTAGAAGAAATACTTACACACTATATGCAGTTGTTAACTTTAGTTGTGTTGACGTATTTCAGAATTTTCCGAATGAAAATACCTACAAATTGCTGATTATATTAAAATCAAGTGTTTCAGTTAATTACGTTCCATTAAAATTAAACATGCCTTTATGTACGCAGGTTAAAAAATATCTGATACATGTTGTTGAACATTTTTGGATTCTGTTTTCAAAATTAAATCATTTTCTTGTTCATAAAATGTTGGAAAATCTAAAAGTAGTGTGATTCATACGGTGGCACAAAGGTGACATGTGTGTGTTTTTATTTATCTCGTGCACACGAGATACAATGCCGTGGCCACGAGTTACTTAGTCGTGGCACCGAGATAGCTTAGTCATGGCCACGAGATACTATGTCGTGGCCACGAGTAACTAAGTCGTGGCTACGAGATAGTTAGGTCGTGGTCACGAGATACTATGTCGTGGCCACGGTTTACTTAGTCGTGGCCAAGGGATAGCTAAGTCGTGTGCACGAGATAATTAACCAATCAGAATACACTATATATATAATGATTTTTTTAACTTTACAACTTACTTTTACATGAAGATATTTTCTTTGAACTTGTCATTAGGATCATATAAGAAAGTCACCTTCCAAGGCCCCTCAGACAACCATTTTGACTATATAACTTTATTGGGACAATTTTTTGTGATTGAATTGGTCAGTTTGTACGTACTACGGCCTGTTAACCAAGTTTATACGATAACATAAGAATGAATAACACCTGTTTTATTTTATTTGGAAGGAACATTACATTGCCCATGGACAGTAGATAGCCCCTAAGGATGTTTGAGGTCAAGGGTCAAGGAAACCATGACACTTCATGTAAAAGCATTGTCTGATGAATAATTTAGAAGAAATAAGCCTTGGTTTATATAACCTAGAAAGATCATTGCACCTGATCAGTAGATGACATCTAATAATTTCGACGTAATTGGGTCAAAAATCAGGGTCACAGTCATGCTAAATGTAAAATTATTGACCAGTCAATAAGTTGTATAAATGACACTTAAATTACAGACTGGTGAAGTAGGAGCATCCTTGTACTAAAGCACATGTCTAGTTAATTAGGGAAATTCATATAAATGGTATAATCTGATTGGTTATTCATATCGTGGCCACGACTTAGTAACTCGTAGCCACGACAAAGTATCTCGGGCGCTCGAGATAAAAAAAAACATACGCATGTCACCTTTGTGCTACCGTAGATCCCTCGTAAGCAGTAATAACAACAAAATTACATCAAAATTGCAGAGTCTCTACAGAATAATGTTTAACCAGAGGTCGTACACGGAAGCTTGCATTTACCACAATTGACCATGAACGTGCTTGCATCTTTTTCACAATTGCGTTTCGGGTGTACTAAATAGCTGCTGCCTTTTAATAATTAGTTGAGTCCCACAAAATTAAATTATAAATGATACGCCAATGTTTTAAATGCGTGTAATCAAATGTATGAGGGGTATGTTAACCATTCAAGCACAAAGTTATGCAAAAATAAGCCCCATTGCTGTTGTACAGTTTAGTTTGTGGTTTCATGATGGAACAAGTGTCAGTGTATCATTTGCGGAGAATATGTCCCTTTTAACAGAAGGAAAATATATATAGGCTATGATATTTATGTGACATGACTATTTCATCTAAAATCAGCTTATGTAAAGTCACATATACACATTATCTGAAACCAATATTTTTTTATTATTTTTCTGAAAATGTTCCTTCATTTTCTACCCATTATTCTCGAGTTATACTATAGATATACAATCATGTATCTTATTCTTTAGATGAATCAAAACTTAGTTTTATAGAAAGGAAAATAAGAAAGACAGCATAGAAATTAAAAAAAAATAATTAATTGATTATAAGCTTAACAAAAACCAATATTGTAATGAATAATACACATAGATTTGATTCTCTAAATTCCATATTACTTGAGTATATCTTTTTTTTTTAATCATTTCTTATGTTTGAAAACAAGAAAAGAGATCTATGAAAATAAATTTTCATACTCCTAACGACAGTATTATACCCGATATCTATATAAACTATGAATCTCTCAACATTTTCCCAAAACTGCTCCAAAACGGTTTAGACGCGTGTATAAGACTGAAGATTATACTGCTTTTTACATCTTATAATCAATAATGATATTTTTCTTAAAAGGATTAATTTAATTCCATTCCGTATTTGGATATGTACAAACGTTACCAAATCGTTTTTGATTGCTGGTATTTTAAGTTTCGATATTGTATATCAACATAAAATGTATTTACAAAGATATTTATGATATATATCTTTAAAAGAATCCGAAATACGTAAGTTTTGCACTTGAAAATAACCCTAAACTTTTTAATTTTGATTAGGAATCATGACTACAGCGCTAACATTTACTGAACCATATTCATTACATAGCTTTACAACCTGTAAACAATTTCTTGTATATTTAAATTCTTAGATAAGTTTTAATCAATATTTCAACAAGATAAGAGATTTGCATTCGGTGTCTTTTAACTTTGTCCCCATTTTAATATTTTTTTTATAAGAACTGATAAAAAATATGTTTAATTGTTTAGTTTTTTTATAATAAAAGATACTTAACACTTGTACACATTTATTTCCTTAAATAAGGAATATAGAGGTAAAGAAATTTAAAACAAAAATTATATAAATGATATAAATAATGGCTTAGGTTATCGTATATTGTGTATTTCAACACTTCAACATGGGGTTTAAAATCTTGTTTATGATACGTTCATAATACACCTAGATAATAACTTTTAAGATAATGCTTGTAAAAATAGGATTGGAATTAGAAAAATCTTCATTTTCCGAAATTCGAAACCTATTTAATCATTTTCTCTTCAAAAAATTGAATTTCTTCTTTCGTTTTAATATTTCATACAACAAAGATATAACACCAACAATATATTTAACTTTCTTTGTTCTTAATAAGTAAATTATTGTACATGTTCGTCTACATACAATCCTACAGTATATCAATGTGTAATAAAAATTAAAACATGTCAATGATGTCACCTTTTTGTTGTTGTTGTTGTTGTTGTATACGTTGTTTCTAATATGTAAGGCTTAGCCTTTATGATTTTAGAAGGGTAGATATTTTAGGTTTTTATTATATATACACGTAGGGCACAAAAAAGGGACATTTTTTGCGCATCTTGTGTCCTACCCTTTTTAGAATGATAATTTTAAAACCAAAATGGGGTACCAATAAAAAAAAGGAATAGGGAAGGAATCAATTTTAAAAAGGGATGACTAGCAGTTATAAAAATTAAATGAATTTCATTTTTTTGTTAGATAAATTGATTTATTTGTTTTTACAAATTTTTTGATTAAAATTTATTTAAATGGAAAAAGTATCATATAATTTTTTCCAACGGTTAGTTAAATTTAATGGTATTTAAAATGTAATTTATTTTCCAATTTTTTGTTTAAGTCGTTGAGGAAAAAAATATTTAATTTGTTTAATATATATTTTTTTAAAAGGAAATGAAGGGCCCCGCAAAGAGCGTATTTTTCATTTTTTTTGATTGAGGGTTCCCAAAATGATTTTTGATAACGGTTTAAAAATTTTTCCCCCATTTAAATGGCTGTCAAACCCCATTAAAACTATACATATGTATACGGTACATATTCATATCAAGGTAACATTTTGATATGTTCTGTAAAAAGTGATTATAAAGTGTAATAAAATTTCTGTGTCTTTCCGTATCTTAATAAAGATGTAAGAAATATTAATTTTACAAACTAATATATATTAATCATTAATAATCTCTTTCTCTATTGATCTTTACCCTTAATTTATTCTTATGTTGATTAAAAAACAATAACTGCACTGAAAGCTCGAAAAACAATTGGCCATCAAAGTATGATTTTGAACAAAAACGAATATGGCATTAATTCAGATAAAGTTTAAACCCCTTCATAATAGATGTATGAGCATTTGAAGTACACAAATCTTAAACGTAAATTTCATCGTCAGTAAATCTGTAGAGTCATTCGGTTGTAAAACATTTCCAAGCATTTCACTATTTGTTATATTCTTCAAAGAAAATAAATACATAAAATAAAAAAAAAAACGTTCAATATTAAAAAAAATGAAGATCACGATATTGAAATTACACGGGGAATGATCTAATTAAATGTTACCAATTCATTTCTGAAAGTTTTCATGTTTGTACTATCCACAGGAACTTGAAATTCTATCACTATTAACGATAATATGCAAAATATACCCCCTATATACTATAAAAAAAACACAAGGAATGAAACGCCTTTTCTCCACCCCAACATAATTTACGCCGAACAAATCAACAAAACAACGGATCAAAATAATCTATCTGGCCATTTCGATAAACAATACATAAATGCATCAAATACCACCGATAACTTTTTTAATTTCTTAGCTATATATGAATAATTCAACATTTTCTGATTATTTCCCACGATCTGAGTTTGTCGCCGACTCCATTTCGTGACGTCACTGGATGTTGATTCGAGGAGAATAATATTAATTAAAATTATTTTTAACAAGTTCCAAAAATAACAAGTTTGCAAGTAAAATACTGTCAAACTAGAACAAATGACTGATTTATTTCTTACGACAGGGCTGAATTTATTTGCTGGGCCATATCAAATAGAGTACTCAAGTTTTTTAAAACGAAAGTACTATTTCAAAGATTTACCGTTCTTGTTTGGGGTTTCCCTTTCAAATGTATTTATAAAAGTAATTTGTTAAAGAGGTTTTACATGAAGATGTTTAAATCTATTTACATAGAATAATTTGTATAAAAGTTTTATACATACCTGTTATTTTTTGGAACTTATTAAAAACAATTTCAATAAATATTATTCTCCTCGATTCAAAATCCAGTGACGTCACGGAATGGAGTCGGCGACAAACTCAGATCGCAGGAAATAATCAGAAAATGTTGAATTATTCCTACACAGCTACGCGATTTTAAAAAGTTATCGGTGGTATTTGATGCATTTATGTATTGTTTATCGAAATGGCCAGATAGAATAATTTGATCCGTTGTTTTGTTGATTTGTGCGGCGTAAATTATGTTGGGGTGGGGAAAAGGCGTTTCATTCCTTGTGTTTTTTTATAGTATATAGGGGGTATATTTTGCATATTATCGTTAATAGTGATAGAATTTCAAGTTCCTGTGGTACTATCCTTAGTTTTCTTAAGGCTGTTAGGCTGCTAGGCCGCTATCTGCACAAATTTCGAAGTTTAAGAATGAAAAAAAAACTTCAACATCTTGAAAAATAAAGATCACGATATTGAAATAAGACGTGGAATGATCTGAGTGTGTGCTACCGATTCATTTCTGGTGGTTTTCATATTTGTACTATCCTTAGTTTTCTTAAGGTTGTTAGGCTGCTAACTTCGCAAATTTGAGGCGTCAGAATGGAAAAAAAAAGTTCAATATCTATAAAATAAAGATCACTATATTGAAATAAAACATGGAATGGTTTAAGTAAGTGATACCGATTCATTTACGACGGTTTTTATGTTTATACTATACTTTGTTTTCATTTGGCCGTTAGGCTGCCAGGCTGCTTGACTGTTATCCTCACAAATTTTGAAGCGTTAGAAAATAAAAAAATAAAGTTAAATAAAGTTTATTTTATGCTTAAAAACAAGTAAAACGGATTTTGTTTAACATTAACCTTAATATTAAAATCTGTTTTCCCCACTGGTAGCCTCTATAAGTCGAATTTCTCTTAAAATACAAGAAGTCTTGGGCTGAAAAATTAAGTTCGACAATCAAAGTTAAATGGCGGTGATATTATTCATTTTATTCAAGAAATAGGAATGATCGCTTGTTTTAATAATAAAAACAAACAATTCTAAGACAAGAAAAAGTCACACATTCCGACCTTATTTCTGCTAATTACTGCGAATTTATAATAATACCTGGCTTTGTGAAATGTAAACGGCCGCCATTTTTAAAAGTTGTGTATTTCACGTGAGGAAAATAATTGTGTTTGATTCAGAAAGATGTCGTTTGGATTTGTTATTCCTACATCTTTTAAGAAGAAAGAAAACGTATTTGAGGATTGTCACAGACAATAAATGAAGTACGGTAACCACAAGAGGGTTATACGCCAAAAAAGTAGTCCGAGGGTTTTTACCAATAATTTTATAACACAACACAATTTTTGGTACAATTTGCTTTAACAATTTATTTACTGTGTATTATCATAAATATTCAGCAGAGTCAATTAAACAATACCAACAATAATCATCATCAGTGCTGATCTGGCGTAGGAACATAACGTTCTCAAGTCACTGACTGAGAAAGCTTGCTGTTCTCAGACAGGCTTTATCAGGCAGTTGTCATAGTAATGGCATGATAAAATATATGTAGTGTTTGATTTTATTTTTAAATAACGTACAACTGTTGTAATACAAATATATTTTAGGATACATAGCTTACAATATCTTTATTATGTTACAAATACGTTTAAGTCATTTTTTTATAGAATACGATGAAAGAGAAAATGAGTTTGAATCAAACCGGAAGTTTCCCATCCACAGGAGAACAAACAGTTAAACCTGTGAAAATGGGATTAGGATAGGTTGTTTATCTAAGTTAATTTAATATCATAAAGTTGTAGCTATAGAATATCGACGAGACTTTTATGTGGAAATATAATGTTCTTGGGTGACATGGAGGGTTCTTCTCTACAGAAAAATGATTGGGGCCGAAAGGAAACCCGTGATGCCGCCCCAGGCCATGATATTTCTACAGTCAAGTTCGATATATTATTACTATTTTATCGCATGATTAACAGAAAGAAGAATTTTGATTAGAAAAAAAATCAATTTATATTTTGCTTCCCATAATAAATTCCAACTCGGAACCTCGGTTGCTTTTATGATACATGCCAGTGACTGATGTTTATTTTTTTCTCATTCTAAACCCTATAACGTAAGAGCTAATTAGAAGAATGGTGGGTGTATTGACAACATTGCTGTAAATAATTGTGACGCACTAGTATTACTACAACCGCTGTTTGATCAGCATGCTTTAATGACATACCAAAATATGGATTGTTAACGTTATTTCCATGTAAACGATTATTGTTATTTTTTCGGGGACTTGACATGGGTAAAATTGCCATTATGGTACTTATGAAAATGTTTATACATTCCGGAAAGAGGATTTTAAAAGTTAAAAAAATACAGCCCAAGACAAAATTTTTTCTAATATTAAAGCCATATTCCTTCCCAGTATCCCACTACCTATCCCCTATCTGAATAAATTCGCTTTTTTATCTATATCATAGTACGGACCATTGACCCTTGTGTTTTTGTCTTATTGAATAAATCATAATTACCCGTAACATCTATAATTTGAATGTTGATATTCTTGATTTTATTGCATTTTCTGGAGTAAATAGTTTCTGAAGTTTAGAGACACAGTCGATTTTGTTATCATTATCATGAAATCATCTTATTACGAATTTCCTTGGTTCATTGTTTCTAACGATCAGCTACATGTATTTATTACAATTCATTGCTTGACTTGATGTATTTCTTTCACAATCAAATATATCTTTAATAAGACTTGATAATAGAGATAATATTTATAAATTGTATGTCCAATTGGCTGTCAGTAAATGGTAGATAATAAAATGGGCTTACTTATTTATGTAACCTTTCTCTTTTCGATATTCTGCTGATTCAAGTAGAACGCTTAAAACGGAATTTACAGCCAGTCTCAGTTTAGATAAATGTATGTTTAGAAAACACGGAGGTGTATCAAATGTAATAAGATAGACTTACTTACACAATTATCTTTGATACCTTTTATACAAGGTTATCTATATTGTTTCATAACAATTAATTCTTTGAAATTAACTCCATAATAGTTAATAATATACTGTCTTACTAACGTTTATATTTCTTAACATGCAGATACTTAAGCATGGAACCAAACCTTTGATTTCTTTGTTGTAATTTGTCAATGTAGAATTATTGAACCATTACTTTACTTTAGGTTTATTCAATTGTTGTATTACATGTACGTATTTATATAGGAGACAAAGTTCCATAAGCAGATGTAAATGTACATTTTATTAATATTTGATAGTCATTCATGATACGGGTAGTTTTATTTGGTATGTTTCAAAAATACGTAATGACTTTGTTTGAAAAAGTAAAAATTGAACCAAGCATTTGAGTGTAAAGTTAATATATAAATTTATTTTAAATGTGAAATATGAATTTTTAAGAATACAGGGAAAGAAGTTTCATCGGTGCGTACTTGTTATAAGCCCTTTATTCGACCAGTTTATCAACGACGACGTCCTGGAAATAACAAACAGTTATCACTTCAACAAAATGTACTTAAAGAATAAGCTTAAATGAATAACATAATAATTATTATAATAGAGTTGTAACGATTTCGAAGACCTAGAAAATACATTTGCAATTCTTATGAAAACTCGGAACAACAGAAATGAAATAGAATTACTAGATTAAGGTATTTGCAGAACACTTCAATATATTTCTGTTATATTACCTATATGTTTCTTGTAATTTATTTAAAAAATGTTATTTTTATGACAGAAAAAATAGAAATTTCCCTGTGATTATTTTTTGGTTTAAGTGTGTTTTCTTTATTTTTCCCTGCTTCGAAATATATTTCTTTTTAAAGATAAACATTAAATAATTTTTGTTATGATATGATATACATCCAAGTCATGTGTACATGTTAACATTGTTCAGGAAAGTGTTTTTGGCTTTTTTACGCTTTGATTTTAAGTGTCATGAATAATTTCTTATTGTTTTTTTTGATCATCAATTATTGTTTTTTTTAATCATCAACACCTGTACGAGACATAAAATTATGTTCAATGGTTTCTTTCTTTTAACAAACTTAAAAATATTCTGAAATATTCTGAAAAACTTTCCGTAAAAAAAGTTAAGTACGAAAACAAATAAATAAATGAATGAATGAACAAAGAAACATACCGAAGTAGAGGCGATTGCGACTTTATAGAAGTAAGCGCATTTTACATTGGACAAAATATCTTAAATAAGATGAGTTGAATGTAAGAATGATCACTCCGTTTATGGGTTGTCCTCATTTGAAATAAAATTGTAATTTCTGCAAATATAATTTTCATATATAAATGTCTGTTATGATTTCAGAACTTCGTTTTCATGTCATATCAAACATTGAATCCAAGGTACTTTATATTAACGCATCATCAACAAATGTGTATATTTGGGTTACTTCATTTTCATTTTATGCAACGGTTAAACGTGTGATGCAACGGTTAAACGTGTGTATGTCTTAAGATCTCTCGATTCCTTAAGCCATAGTTCTATCGACTTTTTTCGCAATTAACTACATCTGATTATATGCAAGACGTTTTACTTTTGTTTCCCTTTAAATGTTATCTTCAAAACGTGCGCATATTTAACTAAATGTTTATAGGGTATGTAGAAGTGTTGAAGTTGTTCAGGCATAAAATATACTATTTCGTGGTGAGTAATGTGGCATTTTAAATCGATAAACATGCGTATACTTCCTATAAAAACAAACAAAACAAAATAATGTATTCCTATTGTCTGTCCTAGGATGATAACTTGAGCCTTTGTTTACATAACAAAGACCAATAACAATGCGAAAAATAGGTTAGGCAGATCAATGCCACAATCTATAAAAATGAAAATAAAACTACATGTTATCATATGTCTTGTTAGCGCAGTAGGTAGAGCAACCGTGTCAGTAATGAGTTTATCCGTACAGACAGAAGTTCGACTACTGGTACATTTTTTTTTTTACCTCAGAACAGTCAATTGTTTGACCGGTTTTATGCATACATGAATATGAGATCGAATATTTTATTTCACTGTGATCAAAAAAATACAAAAAGAAAAAAGAATAGAAATAAAAAATAATATATACTATAAAATACATATCATAAGAAGAAAACAAAAAGGAAAACGAAAATAAATGAATAATTATAATGATAAAAAACAGAGCAAGAAGAAAAACCTGTGGTTATAAAATGGCACTACTTGGGGTTCGAACCTATGAGAACAAAACTCTAAAAGTTACAAATAATTTCGATCTACCGACAGAGCCATAACGGTAATACGCAAACGATACTGTAAGAATAATGCTATATAGTATTTGTAAGTGTTTACTTTTACGATATCGGATAATAATCCAGATAACCCCGTTTTTGGACTTTCCCATGTACCGTTAAGACCAAATTATTATCCTAGGACAGTACAACTGTGATAGTAGTATTTGTTTATAATAATTGGAAAAACTACTTTTCTTTCCGTTAATTTACTTACTGTTTTCCGAAAATATGACTGTTTCTTTTCCTAAAAGTTAGCCTACTTTCGATTTGCTATTTTATTGTGATACATAAATCGGATAGTCGATTATCAAGGTATAGTATCGCATTTCGTACTTATTAAATAAATCATTATGCTTTTGTTATTTTTGTTTTCATAGCGGATACTACATTATTGTGATTTTAATTACCAATAAAACATGAAAATGAATGAAATATGATTTAAAATATATAACATCTCCGAAGCAACGTTTCTTATTAAAGTAAGAAACTTCAATTTCAATTAAACAATTTCAATTCATTAACAATAACACTCAGTTTGTATAATATACAAAAACATGAGCAAATCAAATATGTAAACATTTAAAAGAAATAGGTCACTGCGATGCTTTCACAAAAAATAGGTATATAACATAGAAGACAACAATATATATTTATGTTTGTAAGCTGATATATCATATTTTAAAATCTAGTTTTTAGTCTTCGTTTTACATTTTTTTAATGTTTATTACTGTTTGAAATCATTGATATAATCTGCACTCAATAGCTTTTCAAAAAAGCATTTGACTTACAGATGGCCTATCCTTAAATAAATTACGTGGTTAAGGGAATTTCGTTTCAATACTCTATCTGATTGGTTTATCACCGCCCCAAATACACGAGCTTTCGTACTGATTGACACATCGTGTTTATTGCAGGTGTGAATCACCTAGGATTTATGAAAAGTTAAATTACATGATTATTCAACAATTTTGTAAACACACGAATGCATAAAATATACGTGTTATAATGGCATTAAATTAATCCTTTAATGGTATATTCCATTTAATGTTGTAATTTCAAGTAGATATTCAGAATTGTTTATTTGTAACGTATTTTGTGCGCTGTTTTTCATTCAAATAACAGTTGATTATCGTAATCGGACTGGGATGTGTAGTATGACATTACTTTGAGAGTAGATCTTTGTTTTCATATTTCGCTAAGTCATTTAAGGTTAGCCAAAATGTTTGAGAATATAACATATGCATGTATTTTTAAACGAAGAAGTTAGTTACTACACGAGAGACCGACTCATTTTATCAATCAATTATTCAATGCTATTGACAGTGTTTTAGGTATAGAATAGTTTATATTGCTTACAAACATAAATAATTATAACAAGAGGGCCATGATGAGCCTGAATCGCTCACCAAAATCAACTGTTTTTTTCAGTGATTATAGATTTTTTTTTCAAATACAAATAAACTTGTAGAAAGACAAATCCGGGCCAACTTCAACTTGACTCTCTAGTTATATGGTTTCCCGACAGTGATTGTTTTTTTCCTTTATAGTAAAAATGATAGGAACCAAGTTTGGTGATCATCCATCCATTAATTTGTGATAAAATTTGCCTATGACTGTTTTTCAAAATTGCGATCTTTCTTTTTTTCACTTATCTTAAAAATTAGATAATTACATAATCTCAGTATTTATATAATCATATATACTGTTTGTCAGGATGACACCACCGGTCAATATTTATTTTAGATAACATAGGTATACTAGTCAACTCGACCAGAAAGTTAACATTTCAGGTTAACTATCTTACACTCTAATAGAAATGGGATAAATTGTAACGTAACTTAACATAGAGAAAAATGGCAAAAAGTTGTTTTGATGAAATGTATTCAGTGAACATGAAAACAACTTTACAAACTTTGTATGAAACAGTGCAAAATTACTTTTAACAAAGTTTGCAAAATGTGATTTTGAATAGAAATAATTGAAACTGATACTGAAAAAAAGACAAATTACATAAAGACAAGCAAGAAATACTTCTGAAGTTGACATGAGTTCACTTAAACTTAAGATATGTTCCTTAATGTAAAAATGCTAACTTACAAAAGATTATAAGTAAAATAAGATGAAAATAATTTTAGTCATTTCTACATTTATGAAAATAAATTCAAATTTATTAACATTTAACTTATTAGTTCGAATGTTTCTCTATTGAAAAATTAATTGAATATTGATTGAAAAAAAGAAGATAAAGTTTCCTTTTAAAAGGAAAGGCTTGCCCAGTGATGAATGATTTTTTTTTTGTAAAACCTCCTAAATCAATTCTTTATGATAAAGAAATAATTACATAAAAAAATGATAAATTGACTTTATATACCAGTAAAAAACAAGGTACCTATGTTTTAACAGGTATAGACCTAGGGTCAATTTATTATTACTATTTTTTAAAATTATTTGTATATCATACAGGGTAGTGTTATGCATGCAAATTTGGACTAAAGAAGGACCAGAAGTCCACTGATTATAACTGAACCGGAACATGCTGACGATAACAGTAACATCCTTTTTTTTTTGAAAAAAAAAACAACGAATATTTGTTTGTCAAAAACAATTTGAAATCTATTCTCTATTGTATAAAACTAATAAAGAAAATAATCAATGGTAAAAATACTAACATAGGCTCTCCCGAGTGGAGAAAATAAAAGTATCTATCTATCTATCATACTGAAGGGAAACAAGTGTGCACATTTCATTTCCAGAGAGAGAGAGTCATTCGTTTCGGCAGAACTTTGCTAATTTCATTTATATTGCAGCTTTATAGACAAGTAAATGCACTAAAAGACTTCGTTTATAATAATACGTTGTACCAATTCATATGCATGTATCAACTATGTTACACTAAAATATCTATGTCACTTGTCTATACCGACAAAACAGGATGCGCTATCTGTAGATCAGCACATGGTAATTTTAATGATATGCATTGGCTATTTTTAGCTGACGTTATGTTATACTGTAGTTTCAAGTTCACGTTAGAATTGTCTCTACAGTAGCCATTCTCTGTAATAAAACTAAAACTAATAAAGACAAAAATCAATCATAAAAGAAATAAAAGAATCATAAAAGAAACTAACTTATGCTTTTTGAAAACGTATATAATGAAACGAAACAATTTCGATTATAATTTATTTTCTGCTTTAAACCGATAAATCAAGTAAAAATAGAAATCATATTTATATTAACAAACTGGGAATACCGAAGTAACTAAAAATAGCTTAGATTTCCATAATATTAATTCGTCTGATTTCGCAGTATGACGGAATCGCCCGAATTGTCACGATTGCAGCGGAAACCTAGACTGGTTTCCCGATCCATCATGCACTAACAAATGTAAGCAGGAAACCACCTAACCGGAACAACTTTTCCAAAACAATGACTTTGCGGCCATGGCCGCAAGCCTAAAAAACCCTGAGATCAGGGAAAGTGGTTATGCAGCTGGAGAAGATCAGTTCAGTTACAGGTCAATCGATCAGGCTATTCTATATATTATTATCATATTCTCATATAATACAACATATACTGTAATGAGTCTCAGTGAAAAACAATCATCTATCTGTTACACAGTGTCAATATCGCATGCATATGAAACATCAGGTTCAACAGTGTGTCCCAATATCTATTGAAATGTGCTTTCTCCAAGATAGTAAGGAACAGACACAAATATAATATTTCTTTAGGCCTTATTTCATTTCCTGGGGGAAATTCTCTAGATTGACCTACAAATGAACCTTTAGAAAGATGCAATAACCACAAACATAAAGATACACAGCACATGACCTCAAATCATTACTTCAAGATCTCTGAAAAGCAAACATGTAATGACATTAAGACATTCAATCTTTTTTATGCATAACATGTACATACAAGTGAACTTTTTTTCTATGTTCAAGATGGAGAATTTACTTAAAAAGAGGGAGATTTTTTAATTGACAATAGACATAGGAAATTTTGAAATGAAAAAGAGGGAGATTTCTTTATTTCTTTTTAAAAAACCCTTATTCTAAGAAAAACATTTAATAATTTGACAGGAGAAAGAGGGTGTCTCCTGCTCGAATTGGGAGAGTTCACATGTATACATGTACACAAAATATGGACACATTCCAACAGGAGTTATTTTCCTTTCATTATTAAACTATAATTTGAAGAAATGCCATGGCCCGGGGCATTTTAGCTATAGTTGCTCCTAATAGGGGCCAATCAAATTAATATGACACACTTGATAAAGGACTACATAAGAATGATACAGACAAAGTTTGGTGATCATCCATTAATTATTTCAGTAGGAAATAATGATCAAAGATTTTTTCTATTTTTAGCTTTAGCTGCCCCTAAAAGGGGCTTATCAAATGAATATCAGCAAATAAAAGACTACCAAAAAATGCTACAAACAAAATTTGGTGATCATCCATCAATTAGGTCTGTAGAAGCAGACGTTTAATGGTATTTCTATTTTTAGCTTTGTCACCAATATCATTGTCATTACACAACTTACGATTCCTGTCATTTAAAGGAACACCACTCCATCTCCTGTTTCAATAGGTAGTATATGATTTCGTGTTCTAAAAGATGTTAATATTTTACAAACATAATTTTGTATAAGTTAAAAATATTTATTAATTTCGAAATTTCTCTTTATAAGTTTATAATTGATACTGTCAGTAGACCTTGACACACTGTCGTTCCATGTTTTTATGTACTGATCATGACTGTATTCTTTCTTTAAATGCTAATGGAAACCATTTTCTATTTATGTCATGATAGAGAATTTAGATTGTTTAACTAACAAAATTCGGTATTGATATTTGTTTTAACATATATCAGAAATAGAAATTAAGACTTGATATTGTCTTTTGAAATATATATAATAAAGATAACCAACTATTTTCTATCCTATATTGAGTTATTCCTGATAGCATTGGTACTTTTTTCAATAATCTTACAAAGTTTGATAAGTTCATTTTTTTCTCACTATTTAAAAGCTCATAAAATTTCACTGTGTTTGGATTTTCATAAAAATATGACTTGATGAATCGTTTTCTTTGTTAAGAAAGGGCAATACATTTAAGAACATAGTGGTATTAGTCACCAATATCATTGTCATTACACAACTGACATTTCCTGTCATTTAAAGGAACACCACTCCATAGGTAGTATATGATTTCGTGTTCTAAAAGATGTCAATATTTTACAAACATAATTTTGTATAAGTTGAAAATATTTATTAATTTCGAAATTTCTCTTTATAAGTTTATAATTGATACTGCCAGTAGACCTTGACACACTGTCATTCCATGTTTGTATGTACTGATCGTGTATTCTTTCTTTAAATGCTAATGAAAACCATTTTCTATTTATGTCATGATAGAGAATTTAGATTGTTTAACTAACAAAATTCGGTATTGATATTTGTTTTAACATATATCAGAAATAGAAATTAAGACTTGATATTGTCTTTTGTAATATATTTAATAAAGATAACCAACTATTTTCTATCCTATATTGAGTTATTCTTAATAGCATTGGTATTTTTTTTTTCAATAAACTTACAAAGTTTGATAAGTTCATTTTTATTTTCACTATTTAAAAGCTCATAAAATTTCACTGTGTTTGGATTTTCATAAAAATATGACTTGATGAATCGTTTTCTTTGTTAAGAAAGGGCAATACATTTAAGAACATAGTGGTATTTGTCACCAATGTCATTGTCAATACACAACTGACATTTCCTGTCATTTAAAGGAACATCACTCCATCTCCTGTTTCAATAGGTAGTATATGATTTCTTATTCTAAAAGATGTTAATATTTTACAAACATAATCTTGTATAAGTTGAAAATATTTATTAATTTCGAAATTTCCTTTATACGTTTATAATTGATACTGCCTGTAGACCTTGACACACTACATTATCATGTATCATTCCACGTTTGTATGTTCTGATCATGTATTCTTTGTTTAAATGCTAATGAAAACCATTTTCTATTTATGTCAGATTGATTTTCCCAAATATTCCCAAATCCATGTTTAAAAATAAGACTTTTTCTATGTTTAAACCATTTGGAATTTAAAGTCCCTTTATTCTGCTTACCATTGATTATGAGATATAAATTATTTGACAATTTATTTGCTATTTGGGTCAGTAACTTTACTCCAGAAAGAGATAATTATTGTATCAATATCTGTTTGTATTGGTTTAATTCCTAATTCGCCGTATATAATATGAGATGGAGTAGATTTTTAAAGATTAAGAATAAGTTTCATAAATTTAAGTTATGTTCTTAAAATTATTTCATTGTTTCCAAAGCCTCAAACCTCACAGCCATAGAGTAGTATTGGTTATATAGTTTTATTAAATACATCTATCTGTAAATCAAATGACAATTTTAGAGCTCTTATCTTCCTAAAGAGAAAAAAACATTGCTTTTTTAGCTTATTCTGCTATATGCTTTTTGGCTTTAATGAAACTTTTTGTTTTTGGTAGATAGACACCTAAATATTTATATTGATCAGTGTTTTCAAGATTTGCTTCTGTGAATTTAAAGTTGTTTTGATCAATTTTATTCCTTGATCAAAATACAACTACCTTTGTTTTACTGGTGTTTACTGTAAATTTCCATTGATCACAATATTGTTCAAAGAGATTTAATGAGTTTTGTAGGTCATCACTACTTTCTCTAAGTAATATGGTATCATCTGCATATAATACTATAAAAAGCTTAAAACTTTTTCCAATTTCATTGGTTCTAACAGTGCAAGTTACGCAATTTCCGAAGCTTAAAAAGTTTTCCAAATCATTCAAGTATATTAAAACAAAAGAGGAGATAAGTTTTCGCCTTGCCTAACACCTGCCATACATTAAAAGAAGTTTGATAAAGCTTCATGTGTCTTAATTCTTGATTTTATATATTGATAAACATATTTTTTATAAGATTGAAAAAAATCCATTAATATTATAGTTAAGCAGACCCTCTCTCCATACAGTATCAAACGTCTGTTTGAAATCAATAAACATAAATACAAAAACGTTTTTTTAACTTGCACTTAGTATATCTACCAGGCATTGTAAAACAAACCAAGTTGTCAATAGTTGAATGATTTTTTCTGAAACCTGCTTGACAGTTATTGATAAGATCTGCTTATTAGAATAAGCTGCTTATTAGAATAAGAAACTTATTGGAATGTTTTATCAAATTTATTTCGAGACAAATATCGCATAAAGGTAAGTTTATAGACTGGTTAGTAACATTACACCTACTTAAGTCACAATCATGTTTCGTCAAATTACATTTTTTCTGGTTTGTATCTCTAGGGCACTGTTTCGAAAGTGATTCAATAGAGCTAAATAATTACATTTTATACAGCATCATGCTGGAATAATGTTTAAAATTTAAAAACTAAAGACATTATAAGTAACATTTTGCTAAAAATTTCTAACTGGTATGTTATAAATTAATTTGAGTCAGTTTGTAATGATTTACGATGCCGGAAAAACTAAACCTGAATCAAACCGGAAGCGTCTAGTTCAGCAGGTGAACAATCAGTCGAACCTGTGTGATGTTACAGTGAAAATGGGATTATGGGTATGTTCTTTTTTATTAATGTATTACTAAAGTCGTATAGGACCGGACGGTAATAAAGTATCATTGGTCACTATACAAATAAATCTATTTGATACGGTATCACACATGACTCTAATTTACTTTCATAATTATTTACAAGTGATTAATTTGATTGTTTGTGAACATATTTGATACATGAGTCTGAATAAATGTTTCCTTTGCTTTACTACACAAAAGAGCAAGTTCCTTACTCCTTAAGCATATTAGTGCGTAATTATACATATATATCTTTCGTTATAATTTCTTGATCTAAAAACGAAATGCATTAGTACGTTATTTGAAAAAATGTGTACGTAACAAAACACACATACAACAACAATAACAGAGAGAAACAAAGAAAAATAAAGAAAGAAAGAAAAAGAAAGAAAGAGTAAAAAAGAAAAAAAGAAAGAAAGAATATACATTGGGCTAAGTGATCATTTTGTGATAATAAACAAAGTACATCATTCACATTATATATCTTATGTTGTGTCTTTCGTATTACTAAGTATTACAAAATATATGATGTAGGTATTGTAAAATTCATTTTTAGAAAATGTTAATCTGATGTAAACTAACCAAGCTATATAAAATACCGATTAACGAGTATTGGTAGAGATAAAGTCGAATCTGAATAATATAAAATTGATAAAATGTACATACAGGTGTACTGTTAACTATTGCAAAAGGATGGGAAAACAATTTCAACAAATTAAGAGCAATCTTTAAGCTTGTTCTTTTTTAAATTTATTAACAAGTTAACATCTTTAAACATCTTTCGGGTTTGGGATTCGAAAATCGTGAAATATCCGTTTTAGTTAAACGCAGGAATTAAGGTTATACCGTTACAAATTTTATCACCAAATTATATCTATAAAATCACTTGATATTTGACATTACTTGTATGACCTATATTTCTTAGTTATTTACTTTCATAACTTGATTTGAAGAAATAAACGAATGAAGGGACACCTTCAACAAATATATTTGAGCCGCGTCATGACAAAACCAACATAATGGGTTTGCGACCAGTATGGATCCAGACCAGCCTGCGCCTTTGCGTAGTCTGATTAGGATCCATGCTGTTCGCTATCATTTTCTCTACTTGTAATAGGGTTTGTAAGCGAACAGCATGGATCCTGACCAGACTGCGCGGATGCGCAGGCTTGTCTGGATCCATGCTGGTCGCAAACCCATTATGTTGGTTTTGTCATGACGCGGCTCATTTATTGTTTATGCGGTCAGTAGTTGATATCAATTTATCAATATTATTCTTACATAATCTTACTTCAACCGTTTTTTTTTGTATATTTTTACAGGAGAAGAAGTTCCATCGATGTATTCTTGTAATAAGTCCCTTCTTTGACCATGTTCTCAACGACAATTTCCTGGAAAGGCAGACAGGTAGTTTGTTTGTTCTGGCTTCACATTAAACAGAAACCAAATTGATAGATCAACAACATTTTTAATTTTGCCGTTTTGGGCTTTCTTTAGGGAGTCATATTTTTTCTTTTTGTTTCGCCACATCAGCATGGTTTGTGCCGTGTTCAGGCTGTAAAAAGTCGCCCGGTATTGTCAATCAGATATGTTATATTTCCTATCCTTAAAGATCGTTCAGCACGGCATTGCTTTTGTGTTTGTGGAATTGTTCGTATTTTCTAGTTAGGTGGTTCCAATATTCCTTCTTGAATAATGTTGTATCCTCCTTAGGATATTTTGCCTGCTTTTTAACTTTGTCTTTTGACGTCTTCTCCGTGATATGCAGGCTTCATAACGTCTGATCCCGTTTCAAAGTTTCCATTCTGTTTAGTTCCACCAATTGTCTTCTCGTTAAGGCACACACTTTCTATTACTTGGGAACCATACGCCGCTTTTAACGGAAACGGACGGATGTGTCACATTGAAGATTTTATTACTTTGGGACCATACGCCGCTTTTCATGGAATGACACTACTGTGTCACATTGAAGGTTCCATGATAACCGCCGTAAAAACACATCTGCAGATGTTTTTTAATTCAAAATTTTACAATTACATGTTTAAAAGTTGAATTCTGCTTTAACCGGTGCTAGCGGGCGAGGACAGTCACTTTCACTTATCGGCCATGAACAGGCTCAATCAAAACGAGCCTGCAACATTTTCAAATTTGTCGTTTTGGGCTTTCTGTTTTCTCTCTTGATAAAATTGGAGTTGAAAACACTACACATCCTAAGATTAGGTAAAATTTAAATATATCAAGTATGTTTAAATTGAGATTTTGCAGAGCACATTGATGTAGAACTGAGCTACGATTCGTATTTTAATAAGTTTTGCAACAATAAGTTTTGTTTTAATTTTTGTTTACAGGTATAATTGAAATAGCAATGGGAACACCTGCAACACTTGAGACAACTATCATGTTCCTGTATGGTAAGAAGCCCAAATTGAATGATGAAAATATCGAAAATATACTTCACATGGCTGAGTTTCTTCTTATTCCAAACTTAAAGTCTGCCTGCATAGCCTGGTTGAAAACTGTTTCTGTTACTCGAGAAAACTGCATGAAATTCTTACAGCTGTCAAGCATTTACGATTTTGAATTACCGAGGTGTACAACATACATTGAAGAGCATCTGCCAGAAATGCTTCTGTTGCCACAAATGATAAACCTGACAAAAGATTCCATTCTCTTGCTGTTTTCAGATACACGGCTATCATACGTGCAAATGGACGACAGGCTACTGTTTTTACTTAAATGGTTAGATGCAAATCCAAATACTAGGAAGGCTCATATGAAGGAATTACTGTCAAACATAGATTTCCATTCGATTTCCAATCAATGCTTGCAAGAAGCGTTGAATAATTCAGATGTTGCTTGCCATATACAATCAGAATGTATGACGACTGTTGGATCGAATGATCGACGAGTTCTCATTATGAAAGAAGGTAACTACGGGGATTCATTCTGGTGTTTAGATTTGGAAAGAGATCAGTGGTTTCGAGTCAAATCAAATTCATTGAAAGAAGACAGATCGGGTGGCACTGTTGAAATATCTGGAACATTTACGAAAACCACTGGATCACTAGTCTGTTCCGTAAGAAGCTATCCAGAGACGAGTTTTATGCTGCTTGACCTACCGAAGGATGCATGCACAAAAATGAATTTTACGGCAAACGAAGATGATTTTAGCATTAAACAGCCTGAAAATATAAAGGTTTATGGACACGTATGTATTGTTTCGGTAAACAAAGAAATAAAAAAAATGCAAAATTTATATGAAGATTCCAGTTTCGGCGATATCCACCAAAGGTTACGTATAATGTCTTTGTTGGGACTGGCATCATACGATCAGTTAGTTGCACAACATATGATAGACAACAGATTATCAACCTCTCGTTATATTGCTATTTCAACGCTGTATATTGGGCATATCGGTGATAGCAATGTAGACATGTTACCACTTTTCTCTATCAAAGACGACGAAATACGTAAATTCGCCATAAGTGAAAGCGCTATTGCATTCATCTTAAAGTCACAAAAATATGTGTCACTTTATGATGTAAATGAAGGGCATTTGGAAAGAAAAAAAACAAACGACCAGCTACAACGATGAAATTGCTCCGATTAAAGATGGATTTGTAATCTACGATAATAAGAGATGCATAACATTTACACGAATGCAGGGCGCGTGTCTTTCCAACAAATATCTGGTAGAAGAAATTCCATTCGAAAATAAAGATGTTCAACAAATTAAATATTTCATATGCAGTCAGATAATATATCGATATTATCGAAAAGACTACGGAGAAAAATTTATATTAGAATGTACACCATTTCAAACATTAGTCTCTCGGGAAACTGATGAATCTATAGCATGGAAACAGTTGACACTGCCAAAGGAAAAAGCGTTATGTTCACTTGACACTATTAAAGAAAAATGTTTTGAAATATCTCTTCCAAAATCTATACTCCGTTGTCACGTCGAATGCCCACATTGCAATATGACATCAACAGAAGCTTATAGTAGGTATACATACCAACAGGATTTTGATGATTACTACAATGACGACTCATCGTCGGATGACGATTGTTACGTCCCATCGTACTATGATTCAGACTACGACTATTACTATGATTCAGACTAAAGATGTATGTAGGAACTGCCATAGCAAACGTTAGAAGCGATGTTATAATGTTATCAGCATCTGCATTTGTTAAACTTAATTAATTGTGATGTGCATTTCAAGATTTCCTGAATGAAAAGATAAGCACAGTGCTGATGATATTGAAATTAACGTTTCTATGAATCGCGTTGATTAACAAGTTCAGACTAAAAAAACAATTAAAGGAGAGAAAATATCAATTTAGAATATTAATTATATCGTGAAGCGTTATCAAGTAAATGCAAAAAATATATTGTTTAATATTATATTTATATTATGTAACATTGAGAGTACAACGGAATTATAATATTTAAACAAGAATATTTATCTACTGATATTAAATTATATTGAAACGGTCATGAACATTTCTTTTCCATAACAGACATACATTTTTGTAGCTTAAGGAACAATTCAATCTTGTATGGTATTCATATTTATTTCAAGCATAGCTATATTTTAATAAATGTGTTAAACGATGAGGTACGCTCCTTGTTAACGCAGAGAACATTTTTGTCCACGTTTTTCGAAAACACATACGCTCTTATCAGTTTGATTTCGTTTTTGTACATTACCGTAGTTAACTCTGTTCATATTTACATAAAAGATATTTAGAGATATGACAAGATTGTGTTTATCATACACAATATTTTATTTACTTATTAAAAACAATAAATGACAAGTTTTGTATTCAATTACAGTAGCGGATAAATTACATTCATAAATCAGTTTAATAATCGCAATTAATTCGAAAGATAGTGAAATGGTTGATATCATTAACGATTGGCCAGATATGTCTTATTCTACAGCAAAGCAAACGTAACAAAAAATGAACATATTTACATTACTGCTTTCTGTAATGGATTATGATTATTCGAATATTGTTTGGCGATACTGACCTGAGACATTTGAATATACAATTAACCCTTGTCGGTAATAATCTGATTCCGAAGTAAGTAATACGGACTTTAAAGTAAAGCATGGCGGAAAACTTGGTTTCATTGAACGCCGCCCTACCTTGTTGATCTTGTTAATACTTTATGTATATCCTAAAATTTCCTAACACTAAGTGGCACTGTGTTAACACTTTAAGTATCAATGAAACGTTTGTTCGTTCTTTTTACTCTTTTTGTTTGTTTATTTTATGATAACTGACTATTATGGTGTTCTTTTTTGCGTGACAATCACCCATTTTATAACTTAACATATTGACACTATGAAAAATATGCATGTATATAATTAGGTTATGAATATTTGAGAAAAAAAAGATATTGAAACAAATGATCTATCAACTAATGCTACAAATTAAAAGAAATAAAAAAAATAAAAATAGATAGTTTGTCAAAGATTCGAACTAACAATTTTGCGATTGCTATGCCATCATACTATTCACTAGGCCATCGGGTCGTATTTATGAATTAAAGTATTGAAGAATAGACCATCATTAAAAATCAATTAAGTAAATCGTCATGGTTTATGACAACTAACGAAAAAGCTTCCGTACATTAGTCTCAAATCAATATTGCCAAACAATGCCATAGTTCTCATATACGATTTAACGCAATGACTTACTTAACAAATAAAACATGGCCATGATGGCAATATGCAAGTTTACGGACTGATTGGTCAGACTGAGGAAGGTATATGGCCCGAAGCGCAGATGAGGGACCTGACCAAGTATTAATTTTATAGTATTGAGGAAGTTATTTAGGTATTTCTTACTGCAAATTCAACCGTAAACCTGATATGTACATGCAAACGAATAATATATTAATAGTTTAAAAGAAAAGATACAAAATGTTTATTTTTGATAACAAAACGATATACAAGAGTAATTTTCCATATCTATCCGAAAATATATACAATATTTCCAGTAGTTTTCTTACTGTACCACAATAAACCGACTGTGCGCACACATTTTGGTGTGTTTTTCTGTAGCGACGGGGACCTCCTCATTACAGCACATTCTTATTCAATTTTGATGAAATATCAAGTTTTGTGTTTGTATGTTAATCATATGTAAGTCACAGTTAATTAAAACAACAGTGTTACTTAATATGTTAAACTATGATATAGTTAATTTAAATATTCTTTTCTCACAAAGTTTAATTATTAAAATTAGATAAGTTATTGCACAGAAACTTCTGAAAATTCTATCAAATATTCAATAGTAACGATAATATTCGTTTTGTTTATTCCATTCATTTAGTAAAGGTTTTATCATTTAATAATATGTTTTTTTTTCTATTTTTTAATAACATATTTATGATGTGATTGCGATGTTCCTTTTACGTTGACATTTTTTATAAAGTCTCAAATGAGTTTTCTTCTTATATCGTTGCATCTTTAGACACTGAAAAGAAACAAATGAGTAAATGTAATGATGTGTAAAAAGATAGACATATAAGATAGGTAAAGAAAGATGAAAGTCAATTTCGATAAATATGCTGTATTTCTACAATATTTCGCAGGATGACGTTTTCGTGGCAATCATAGTGACTGTGAATTTCGCGAATATTAAGTCGCTGGGGTAAAGAGAATATATATTACTTATATTTCAATTAGGTCTCTGTATTTGTTCACTTTATACATGCAAGACAAGACAGTATCAATTAAGTATAGGCTAAAGTTATGAATTATTTATCATAGTACTTCTTTATGACATGATGATAAGCTAAGGTACACATGTTCGCGGATTTGTTACATGTAACTTATTCTCGGATACAAAGATTCGCGAATATGTATTCAACGCGAAAAGCGCTAACTTAATATGCGCGAAATAATTTCTAGGAATACAGTATTGCCTAATCAATATCAAGAGCAAAATCAAATGCCAGACATATCATAGATGAAGAAAGTTGAAAATAAACTACAAAATTAAATTGCATATTAGATTCTTCAGTAATGATTTACACTACAGACAAAAAGTAATTAACACGAATTCTATGATCATAAGAAAAAATAAATCACAAACAAGATAGAGTACAAAAAACAAGACTCTTTTTGTTGAAAAGGGCGTCAAATTTTTGGAATGAAGATACAGTAGCGACGAACGTTGTTAAAAATTGAAAGATGACAAGAAATATAGTTATTTAAGATCTAAGAGTATAGGTTACTTTTTCCAACTCCTAATTATCAGAGGTAGATATATCATTATCAAAATTTAGTTCATTTAGTATAGATGGTGATACGAAACTTTAATTTGAAGTAAACTCTTAAGGAAAGAAGAAGATATAAAAAAACTTTTTTTTTCAGAAATCCGGAAAGGGACACATATCTGGTAGTATCTCTTAGTATAATCATAGGAAAACATATACAACAGATGTGATAATGAATAAATATCGAACCTTTTATAGCGTACTGTTATTTTATCGCACCAAAAACCAGCGTACACTTAAATATTTTGACAAGTAAGCGTCTATGTATATCGGTGCAACTCAATTATGATTATCCCTATAGAATAAAACAGAAAAAGAAATTAACTATATTAATATAAGATTGCTTTAAGCGATTTTATTCACCGACACAAAATAAGTTGCCGTCAGTTTACCTTCAATAACTTTTTTAATTATAAATTTAAGCGCCTCTGTAATTTTGATGAAATGTGTGTCGGTCCTATCTTTACAGCGTAAATACAAAATATGCAATTGTTATCGAAGATTTATGAAATAATTACTAAAATACACGCACCCTGATATGTGTTTACGTGAATAAAGCCGCCATTAGTCCATATCGCGTGATTTTACCTCGCTTAAAGTAGTATCGCACCGCTATACGTTCGACCAGCCTCACATGCGGATAAACATTCCTGTAAAGTTGAATAATTCTAGCGCATGCACGTAAGAGGTACATGTATTTCATTAGTCAAGGTCAAATATTTTTTGGGGCTATGCAAACTTTGACTAAGTCAATAAATCTACAATTAATGAATAATAAATTGAAAAATTAAAACATATTGTTTTTCAAAAGTATTGGACTCACCTTTTTGGACCATTCTAGATATGTTTCACGATCTAAACAATCATTATAACAATAATAATAATAACTTTATTTATCGAAAGTAACACATTAAGACATGTACATATTGCAACATCTTATTTACAATGCGGCCTTCTAAAATAAAAAAAATAAATAAAAAAAATTAAAATAAAAACGCACACACAAAATAACACATAAAAGTCAAAGAAAATATAACATGTTAAAGAAATGATTAAATGGTTATTACAATTTTAACATATATCTTAAAGTTACATTTAATAAATTTCATAAAAAACTAAATAGCGACATTTCATTAACAAATTGGGTTTTATATCGACTTCAGGTCTTATTTTCGTGTCCAAAAAACCAAAATGAGTTTTATTAGCATGGAAATAGGTAACCTCATTGTGGCGAAATGAGAAGTACAATTGCTGTTTGCATGAGAAACTCCGCCTGCGGATCATCCGTACATCAATATTAAATCAACAAACATGACTATAAGTGACAGTCCTAATTTAACGGTATATTTCCGCATTGTAACGGATGTTTTCATACAAATTTAATCTTTTTACGAGATGATTACTTTTACTGAACCCCAGGTTTAGTGCACCGTAAAGCTTAAACGGTGCACAAGAAAAAATATCACATTTGCTGTGTTCCGGATAGCATACATAAAACTGTGACATAGCTCATACACGAGCTCATTATCGTCTTCATTTGCATGTTAAAATTCGTATACGAATTTTAGTGTTACCGTGGGGTTTCCCGTTTAAAATCCTTATTTATGAACAATATTTGATGAGATTTACAACAATACTATTAAACAGGTTAATGAAACTGTAGAATGTTTGATTTTTAGACCGACGGCAAATATTTATTTAATGTAACTTTAACACATATACTGAACATTCATACAATTCATTTTATTTATTATTAAACATAATACTTTCCTCAGTGCATCATTTTAATCTGCAATTTAAAATGTAAAGATAATTTACATAATTAACACAATCAAAAACTAAAAACTAAGACAGACACCCATTATTAGAAAACATAATAATAAAAAAATCACATGTATAAATATAAAGAGAGTATCTTTTATATATAATACACACGGACCGTGCTAAAGTTGATCAAATAAATATTTCTTAAAACTATTCTTAAATATTGACATTTTTGTTTTTCTTCTTATAGTCAGCGGTATGGAATTCCAAATAACCATGGCATTAAATTAGAATGTGTCATTAAAATAATTAGTAAGTGGTTTGTAAGACGAAATTAAATTTCCGTGAGATATCGATCTTAGATTATACTTTTGATTATTAGATATGGTAAGTAAGTCTCGGATATATTGAGGGAACATATTGTTCAGTGCTTTATATACTTGGACACCGGTGTGAAAAATATTTTTTTTTTTGCAATATTTTTAATCTTTTGTATAAATTTTCTGATCGTTTTCTCATTGGAAGGTCTAGAACAATTTTGCAAATTCGGGTTTGTATTTTGTACATGTTAAGATTTTTTCACCTTTTGACACAATGATTATTTTCTATTCATACTTTTTAATTTTGGTCAAACTGAAATAAAGAATTTTGTGAATTTGTAAGTTGAATGGAGGTAAGTGATTACTGAATGAGAAAAAATTGCATGTCTTTCTACTGTCATCTCATCATATACATTATAATTAAATGCAGCGTTGTTCTTCACCTGAAAGCTACCTACTATATTCTCAACCAACAATGCTTAAAAGAATGTAACGAAGTTAAAAGAAACTGAAAAGAAATTTCTCGAAAAGAAATCTCATTCATCAGAAATAATTGACATTTGTTTACTCATTTTGATGCGAGATCAATGACAATTGTTTGCGGTTATCACAAGGAGTGTAATGTTCATGGAAACATAACGCGTGCATTCTAGAGGTTTTGTTTAATAATATCTGTTAGTATACCAAACTCGTTCTCATTCACGCAATGAACGATAAACAGAACGACAAAATAGAAAATACAAGATTTGTGTCATACGATAGTTGTATAAAATAGACATGAATTTTACATGTTTAATGAACTTAAATATAATAATAAGAAATCAATTTTATTACTAAAAGGTATAATAAGTGAATTTATATGCATAGTATCTCGTAAGTTTGGACTTAATTTTAATATCAAATAATCAATTGTATTATCGTATATAAACAAACAAATAAGTAATCATATTATTTTTCATCATTTCCACACATAAAAATGGAATATATTTGATTGCATTTTCTTCAAACATTTAAATTGATAAATAAACTTAACGTGCATGCAAATTCCACTGCTAATCCCAACCCTTTTTATTTTAATACATGTATATATTTTGAATTGAACAAAAGGACAACTTCATATCCTTCGTAAAGACAACGTTTACTTCTTTGCCATTGATTTTAAGGCGATATATATGTCAAATTTGAACGCTACATGTATGTCAGGCGTGATGCGCTGTCAAGATATTATATAAGCAGATCTACTTCGTTAAACAATAGATTTGAACAAAAAAAACAAGCAAAATTTATAGAGTTCGTTAGTCGAATTTGTAATTTTGATTTTTTACGAAAGGCCACGAGAAATGGGCTTCTTCCTATTCTCTTCAACAATTTGTACAACGTCATATGTTATCTTAATGAGTTGCCTCGACAAAGCAAGCGAAAACATGTAATCAAGAAAACTTTCAATCAAGACTGAATAGTTGTAATAAACCTCATTCACGGTAAATAAAAACGATGTTTGATTGTCAACTTGTTATATTATCATTTTTCAGAAGTTTGAAATTAAAACTTAACTCTAAATGATGTTTCACTATAGAATAGAAAAAAATGTTCGAAAGTTATGAATTCATGATTACTAAATGTCTACATGTTTACCGAACGTTTAATTATTCAAGAAGTGTTTGTTATAGCAAAATGTTAGCATTACATTTGTTTATCACTAAGTTCGTATAGCAACGAATATTTAAATGTTTTCAAACTTGTTGATATATAAATACGAGAAAAAAAAACTTGTAAAAGTGTCATATATCTAATAAATCTAACTAATCGATAATATGCATTTATACCTCGTTACCGTCCAATATATTCTCGTATTGGATCCAAATATGATATTATTTTCATATTTAGTACAGTCCCTGGGGACCTTTTGTGTGCAAAAAAGGTCCATGGATAAATGATATACCAATGTAAAGCTAAATGTTTGAAGTTTACAAAAAATTTGGGTAGACATGTCAAATCATGGTACGTTTTGAGAAATCCAAGATGGCCGCCAAGATGGCCGCCAAATTATTGAAAAATGGCTAATACGCAATTTATATGATAAAATTAGTTCTTTTTTGTATTTATTTTGGTACAGGTGATGTTAAAACTTCACATCCTATTGGAACAATATGAAAATGGAGGCATTTCCATTATTTTTTCATATTCTCTGAATTTCATAGATAAATTTGCTAAAAAATGCATGAAAAAATTATCAAAAATTGATATGGGGCTGACATTTTTTCCTACCAGCTAAGGCATAGCGGTGTAAATGAATATTTTTACCATATACTACAAAGACTTGAACAAGATCATACTAATATCACCCTTATTTTCTATCTTTATTGTAAAAGAATGTAGATTCTGATATTCTTAAAGTGGGTGGGGTAACGAAAACTAAGTCTCAGTATTTTGTTAACTGGTTTGTTGTGATAATTAAAACTATGAATAGTCAACATGTATTGCACTTTGGCATGTACCTAAAGTTATAAATAATTAAGAAACTTAGACTGATATTTTGTTTATCAATATTCAACATGTTCTGTTGCCATGGCAACGGAGAAGTAAAATGAAAGACACACCTGAAACGTATGACACTTTCAACTTTTAGCATTTTAAGCATGTTGTTAAGAATGACACAAACTTATAGATAAATAATCTGTGCACAATGCCATGGTAACAAATTGAAAAAAAATGTAACATTAAAAGAAGTCACATTTAATTCTAGCAAATTATCAACACAGATAACAGCCGATATTTTGAAATTAGATGAATAAATTTATTTCAAGAATTTGCATCATGCATTTGCTTTTTTCAAACTGCTATACATAGGAAAAGGTCATGTCAGATGTGAATGTTGTTATGTTTGGAAAGGATAATTAATGGTGATAATAATAAGTAAAATTAATGGTGATAATAATAAGTAAAAGGCAGTCTTAAGGTAGAAATGTATATAAGCATTATCAAATGTTTGAAACTGTACATAGGGTAAACATTTAAGACTTTGCATCTAAAACGAGAAATAAATAGGTCACTGGTTCAAATTCTAGGTCAACCAATATCATATTTTAATGACAATCGAATTTATTGTTGAGGTTGTAGCTTGTATTATGTAATTCTAACTTGCACTAGATAAAATTCTAGGTCAACTGATCTCAGTGTATAATTCTGCATCTGAAATTTTACAATCAAAATACAAAGAGGTCACTAGAACAGATTAAGGTTAGCTGGCTTGTCATATTGTGTCTGTTATCCAAATTTCTTTAGCTTAAAAACAGGAAAGTAAGTCACGAGGTCTTAAATTCTAGGTCACCTTATACCAGTGGGGCCATGATTTGAACAAAGACAATTCTTCCAACCAAATGGCCTTCTATTGTGGTTTCTGACAAAGAGTTTTTTATATAAAAATCGACATCTGGGCAGGGCCATTTTTATGCTCCCCGAAAAATTATGGGGGAGCATATACTCGCCGGGCGTGTGTCCAAAACCTAGTCGAGGAGCATCACCTGGTTCAACCGGCTCTTGTTTTAATCCAGACTCATGATCATTATTTGATGCCTGCAAACTTAGCACTTTACTGAGAGTGTCGGATGTGAAATCCAGGCGTCTCTTTTTTCCACAGACAACAATTGATCTCGGACATTGAGTTTTACGGTCATTTGTCTGTCAAAAAAGTTAGTACCGTAGCTAAGTAGAAATTGGTCATTACTCTTCTGGTTATTTATCCATGAAAGTGAGATAGTTTAACCAACCTTTCAAGCTATCAACAAAGAAGTGTTGAAATTGGCGTATAACTCAGACCTGGCCCTTTCATGATTTGAAAGAAACATGGTAAAAGTCTTCTAGAAATTGTTTCACATGCTCTAAACAATGGGGTTAAAGGGATGATTTTATAAAGGATTTTATATATAAGTTTGACTATGTAAATCAATTGACCCTTGGGAAAGGTAATTATAATCAAACGGATCATGACTTTACCAAGCTTAGAAGTTGTGTATTATTACTATTATATGATTTATATCGTGACATAAATTGATATGGTCATAAAATGAATGCTTCACACTGAAATATCAAAGCATTTTATTTACGGAGAAGAAAGTTTTCAAAGCCTTTTCTTTATAACACAAAGTAAAATGACTTCTGGGGTTAGGGCAACTTTGACAAGATTGTCAAGATTTGAAAAATAAATTAAGGTTTTTTTGACAAAGCTTTTAACCCAAAAATCTAATCTGATCTGGGCATTTGGCTTTGGAAAAAATATGATTTTAAAAAAGTTTTCCTATGTGTCTCCATATGAATAAATTGACCCTAGGGGTGGGTTAAATTTTCATTTGAATAATTTTTTTACTGGTCTATACAAGGCTACAACAGAAATAATTAACTATAGGCATCGGTTTGGGAGAAGTTATTTTTTTAGCTTTTCTTATATGTAAATTGAAGTGACCCCTGGCATAAATGAATTTGACCACCAGGTCGTGATTTAAGCAAATTTAATAGTATTCTATACTAGGTCCTGCAGCTATGGAGAAGAATATTTTCATGTTTTTCCTATATTTACATTGTGTAAAGAAAGTTTACTCCGGGGCTTCGCAAGAAACATGAATGTGTACTTCTTGACCTTTTACCAACCATGACCTTGATGTTGTGTCATGCATATCATAAGCACATAGTCTCACGATGGCGATTATTTGTGCCAAGTTATTTAAAATCTTCCATAAAGTCAAAAAGTTATGGAGAACATATAACCTTGACCTTGGTTGCAGCGACCTGGATGCTGAGGTCTGTAGATTGTATCGTGGTGGGGATCATTGTGCTAAGTATTTTTAAACCCTTGGAATTGTCAATAAGTTATAGAGCGGACATGAAAAAAATGTTTTTACATTGGACCGTTGAGTTTGACCCTGACCTTCAGGGTTGTGCCTTGCTTATTGTGCTCTGTCAATGGTGTCATAATGTTGATCATTTCTGCCAATTTATCTTAAAAACATTTCAGAGGTTTTTGTTAGAGACAGACGCGAAATGTAGACTTTCTAACATACGAACTGTAAGTGTGACCCTGACCTTTGGGGCAGCATTTCAATTATTGCGATCTGCACATCGTCTCATAATGGTGATCAATTGTGCCAAGCTATTTAAACAAAATTTCATAGGTTAAAAAGTTGTGGAGGGGACACGAAATGTAAATTTTTATACATTTGACCTTGGCCTTTGGTGTAGCAACCCAATGTTTGCGTTCTGCACATGTTCTTATACTGGTTATCAATTGTGCCAAGATGTTTTTTTTTTTAAATTTCAGCGGTTAAATTGTTGGAGCGGACACGAAATGTAGACTTTTTAACATTTGACCTTAAAGTGTGACCTTGACCTTTTGTGTAGCAACCCAATTATTGCGCACTGCACGTCGTGTCATAATGGTGGTCCGTTGTGCCAAGTTATTTTAAAACTTTACAGCTTTAAAAAATTTATGGAGCGGACACGAAATGTAGACTTTTTATTATTAAATGAAGACTTTTAACATTTGACCTTAAAGTGTGACCTTGAACTTGGGGATAGCAACCCAATTATTGCGCTCTGCATATTGTCTCATTATGGTGATCACTTGTGCCAAGTTATTTCAAAATAATTTCAGGGGTTAAAAAGTTATGGAGCCGACACGAAAGTGTTATGGACGGACGGACAGACAGACAGACGGAGTCCATTCCTATAATCCCATGACCGCTACGCGGAAGGCGATTAACAATGTTGGTTTAGTCCCATCTTAAAAAGCCATACATATAAAAGCTCAAGATCTTTTTATTTATTTCTGGGAATATTTGAAAACATTACACATTTTTAACTTCTGTGACTAAGATATACAATAATCCGATTTGTGCAAAAAACAACAACAAAACAAAATTTCTGTCAAATTTTATCAAATATAGCCTATTTTTACGTCACATCAACACTTTAAAAGGCTTTGTGGCGACTTTCTTGCTTTACTGAGGAAAGCCTAATATGTTTCCCTCCGTGCATTATTTCATAATATTGACACCTTCTGGTCATCTTTTAAGGCAAATCAGAATTACAAAGTATGTAAGAAAGTGAAATTTGGCTTATTCAAATAAAGAAAACAGTAAAATTGTTTGTAAAATAAAGAAATCAAAGTCATATGTTCATCCTGATTCCAAATTCAAATACGTCCTGAACTTAATCTTAATTTGGAACACACTAGTGTTCAAGTGCATTACATGCAACCGGACAATTTGAGAAATGCTGTTTTTCCTCATCTCCAATTACATTGAAACTATGGTTTTAAGACTGCACTTTTATAATGACTTATTTAAAACAGAAAGCTTATATGAATTTTGGATACGTTCAGCCGCGGGTTATTCCACATGATTTATTGATATTTATTGATGAGAAAATAACGAAACTGTAACAGTTGATATGATTACCAATGTCTTTTATTTGAATGCTTACCTGTATAAAGTTATAGCTTATTACTACGTGACGACAATTTACATACTTCTTTGTGTGAGTGGAACAAAAATCGCTCCTAAAGTTTTACAAACACATATTTTTCTTATAGCTGGTAAAAAACAGTCGATAACAAAAGCAAAATCTATCATTACACCAAATTTATTAAGTGCCTTTCTGATAGATATAGCATGTTCAAATGCGTTAAAATCAACAAATTTATATCATAGTTATAAACCTTAAAAAAAAGAATACTCTACATAAAAATGAAATTTCAACAATTATACAAATCTAGATATGACTATGTAAAACTATTTGCATATAAACATAATCTTAAATTCTTTTCAACGTGATTTATAATAATATTATGAAAGAGACCGCCATCTTCTTAAATAGTCACATATTTCTAAAGAACGAAGTGAGACTGCGTTAACAAAACTCATATTATTTACATATAGGAATTACTTATATTGTATAATTAATTTGAGACTTTTAAGTTTTAGTTTTGTGTACATTCTTCTGTAGCTTGTTCTGAATGTATACTGGAGTTCGTCCCTACTGTATCCGATTTTCAATAGGTAAAACAATTGAGATTCTATACAACGTTTCAGGGATTCTGTTTTTCTCTATTTTAATGTGTTTAAATGGAGGGTTGTTTATGGTAATAAGACAAGATGTCATTTGATGAACAGTCCGGAGTTTGTTGATGATCATTTAAGACATACTGACCGTATAACAAAGCATTAGGTGGTTTGACCTGTAGGTCACAAAATTTATAAAGAATTTTGAGGCAACGGTGGAATATGGCCTATTTGTTTTGCGTAACAAGACATCTATCTATACAGGATTTATAATTTATTCTGCTCTATATTTATTAGAATAGAAGAAAGTGTCAAATTTCTAACACAAAATGGTGATTTTATCCATGTTTCTCCAACTGTTAAACTATTTCAGCTGGGCTTGTATTGCATTGAGATGAGAACACAATCATTTAGGTTTTCCAGATGCATCTATGGCACATTATCTTGAAGACGTTCTTCATCACAACATATTGACATATTGTCTATTCCTTCTTATCGTATTTGATCTGTGGGATTTTTTTTGCTTTATTTGTTATTTATTATTATTATTTAATGACCAATAAAGAAGAATGGTGAAAAGTTTTTTTCTCAAATCGGGCCAAACATCAAGCATAAATTTTATTTTTCAATATAACTCTGAGTAGATTTCATTATTATCTTTTGTCTCTAAAACTTTAAGCGTTTTTATTGTTACAGTAACGGTTCAGCAAAATGTTACCGATGTTTTAATTCAAATTTGTGTTTTTTCATGGAAAGTAAATAAAGTGAAATTTGAAATGATTTTTTTTATGTTTCAAATGTATCCAAATGTATCTGAATTCTGTAATGCATAATCATGACATTAACTTCTACAACATGCTTGAAATGATAAAACCGAAAGCCTCATACGTTTCCGGGTTTCTCTCATTTAACCACTTTGTTGCCATGGCAACAGAACCAATTAATGTTGTTTGTAGAATAAAAATCTACCTTTTAGAAAATTAAAGACTTAAGAACATTTTAAAATGTAATCTTGTTGGTTATTCTTAGTCTTAATAATCGTTATATATCAGTTCACTAGAAATTTGGACTCAATTTAAGTGTACCCCACCCACTCTAGGAATGTCAGAATTCACATTCTTACACAATAAAAATTAAAATAAGGGTACAATTAGTAAGTTGTTGATCAGGTCTTTGTATAATATGGTAAAAATATTAGTTTTCACCACTATGTCTCGACTGATAGGAAAAAACGCCAGCCCCATGTCGATTTTTGTTACTTTTTCATGCTTTTTTAGCAAAATTTCTCTATGAAAACAAGAGTATATGCATAAGAAAAAGGAAAAGGACCCTTTTTCATATTCTTCCAATAGTATGTGAAGTTTTAACATCACCTGTACCAAAATAAATACAAAAAAGAACTAATTTTATCATATAAATTGCGTATTAGCCATTTTTCAATAATTTGGCGGCCATCTTGACGGCCATCTTGGATTTCTCAAAACGTACCATGATTTGACATGTCTACCCAAATTTTTTGTAAACTTCAAACATTTAGCTTTACATTGGTATATCATTTATCCATGGACCTTTTTTGCACACAAAAGGTCCCCAGGGACTGTACTATATTGGAAATTTTGGGTACATGTGCACTAAACAACCGTGCATATATTTTGACGTGACGTCATTTGCGCTATTTAAACATAACGTTAAGACGCGCTAAATGTTAGCGATTTACTACTGTCAATGTGATAATAGGGATAATATGTGTAAATGTGATATTTTTTTCAGATAAACTGTTATATAATTATGATGTTTATTAAACAGATATAAATGATGAATGTAAGATATAAATGATAAATGTAAGTTGTTACAATGTATAATTTGTTTAGGCAATTTTAACAGTCATTTTCCTGAACTAACACTACTGTAACGTCTAAAATGTTTTCGTTTTGTAAGTCAAATCCTAAATACAACAAAACCATTCATGAATTATTACTTTTTCTTCATAAAAGTTTTGACAGGGGATGGTGGTGGTAGTGGTTTTGGTGGTTATATTGATGGTGTTGTTGATAATGGTAGTGGTTTTGTTGCTGATAATGGTGGTAGTGTGGATGATGATATTGGTGGTAGTTTTGTTAGGGAGAATGATGATGATGATGATATTTCAAATTAAACGAAGAATATAATAATTAAAAGCTTATTATACATTTTACTGTACAATACGGAATATATTTGAACTCGTGCACAGTTTGAAAAGTCGCATATCGAACTTTAATTATAGATTTATGACGTTGTTTTCAGAAATGGATATTCAGAAAATAAAATAAAGGATATGAAAAACTGGGAACATAATGGAGTGTTATGTAAATATACTATCAAAATTATCACTTATAAATGTACCTCTTGTGTTGAATTTAAATGTGACAGAATATTATGTAAATTATATTAAATTTTGAATACTGTATATGATCAGAAATATCTTGATTAATGCAAAACATTCTGCAAATAGAAGTTATATAATTTTTGTAATAAAATTGATTTTCTTGGCGTCCGATATTCGTTTTTCAAGTATTTTAGTATTTATCGAATAAAATTGGCATTTCCTTTTTTAAACCGCACTTAAATAAGTTGTGAGACGTTTTCAAAAAAAAGGGGTTTTATATGCAACGTTTCCTTTCTGATTTTTATTTGCACTGAAAAATATGTTAAAGTCGGAAATAGACATTTCAGTTTTTGACGTTGGTCAATTCAAGGCACATACTTAAAATAACAATAATACCACCACTTACCGATAGAAAAGTGCATTTAACAATGTAATTGGCTCCTTGCTGTAAAACAATCTGGAAAAGGGATGCTAACCTGTAAGCAGTTAAATCACAATAAGATATGAAAATTGCATACTCAGTTTAACTGAGTCTGCTTATGAGAGATAATGAAATAATGTAAAAGTGCAACATCTGCCCCACAAGCACCGGTTTCAGTTGTATTTAATTTAATGATGGCAATCAATGATCCAGTAGGAGAAGCAAAATAAAATGATCATTAGTACGCAGCACAAAACACAAAAATTAGCCAGTTGTGTTGTCTTATGCAATGGGTGTTATATCAATACTGAATATCACTTTATAGAGGCACATCATTAATTAGTCTTTGTACCTCACTTTATGCGTTTGAATATTTGCCATAAGTTATAAATATTTCATTTAGTTTAAAAATGTTTGACAGGTCGTCACCTTGGCGCAAAAAGTACTGTAACTGACAGTTTTGAAATTTTACAGGAGACACAAAAAACTGATTTGTTCATTTTGAGTAAACCATTTCAATTCCAGACAATAATGTTAAAATATCATTAATAAGTATTATTAGATTGGTTTTAAACATTACAATTATTCATTTATGTATAAAAAGAAATTAGACATTTTTCTACACTTACATGACTTTTTTGCACTGGGATTTTAAACGCAAAAAGTGATGTAAGTGCACTTACCATAGTTTTTGCATTAACTTTAGTTTTAAGCATCGGAGTTACTGCATTGCATAGACATTTAAAGATGTTTATTATAAACAAATTAATTGCAAGGTTTGTTTAAAATGTGTCATTTTGGATTAAATTTATTACATTAAACTTATGAAATTTAAAAATTGAATATTTTAAAATTAACTTTAAACAGTAACAGTAAATCCAAAGCAGTGTATTTTTTTCACTTTCAGAGTAAATGTAAGCATTTAACTCACAACAAAATTACATGAAAACTGCAGACATGGCTTGATTAAGTCTGTATACATAAGCAATAATGAAAAATGCAACAGCCCTGACGCCCCCTAGCACCGACTTAAGCTGTACTCAATTTTCAAACTTAAAAGTGCTGGAATCAATGATTACTGAGGACCAGAAAAAAAAACATAACAATACTGAAGTGAAGTAAGTGAAAACTTGTTAACCATGTTCTTTACTGTTGCCATTTTCTCATGGTACAGTTTAATTATTTATGTATTTGTTATAAAAAGGGTATTTGGAGATCTATATATCATAATACATGTATCTATGTCTCAATTATAAATATCCAACCATCACAAGGACATAGACTTTGAGATTTTTGATAAAACCACTAGGAATCCTGAACTTTTCGGATGAAGTTAAGATTTTGGATGAACCTGCTAAGAATCCTAAACTTTTCTTGCCTAACATATCCCAGTGAGATCCTGTTATATTATCTCTCATGAACAGACTTTAATTTTAATATATAATTTTCTTTTCAATTCTTCTTCTTTTCAAAATTTTGATACATTATTTTCAAATTGTCTTATTTCCTGCCACCAAACTTTAAGCCTTATACACCAAATCATTATTATGGTTTAATAGTTTTGATTATATTTAAAAATTCAGATTAATGCCTGTGATTAATTTGGTTTGGGTCTATGTGCAATTTGTACAATTGTTGAAAATTGAAATTTTCTGTTAATTAAAGTATTTTACATGGATTGCACAACATTAATAGGAAATAAACTGAGTCATTCTTAATTTTTGACCCCATTCTATATGTATGAATGTATGGGAGTTGTAGATGCACCACACTTCAGACGAGACCAATATATTATTGAAAAAGATTACATGCCTTTGTCTGCCATGTTTTAATAGAAATTTAAAGAGAAAAGATAAACCAATGTTAGCAATTCAAGGCTATAAACAGTGAAATTGCAGTTATTACATTTTTGTAATAAAGTTGTCCTTATATAATGCAATAAGCAAGTTTTATCTTTATTTTCATAATAAATAAGTGAGTAAACAATTAAAAAAAATTGCTTAGAGCTGTCATCGATAGAAATGATATTGATGTATTGTTGATATTTTTCTGTTGATCAGTACACATTTTAGAAAATCAAGAATTTTGATTTAATATTTGAATGTCTAGAAATTATGAAAATTCAACCAAAACATATGCAGAAGCATATTTTATAGCAGTGATGACAAAAAATTGTTAGCAAAAATCATGCAATTTGTTTGAAACAGGACTCATTTATGAAAAGACCATGCTTTTACTGAAAGCATTTAATCAATTATGGAAAAGAATTAGATACAAGTAGATAACACTTAAAGTATATAATTATCAATATATCTGTGTATCATCAGTATTTTATCATCTTAAATTTGCTTTCCAACAAAGCAATGACAACTCTAATATTACTTGAATCATTTAAAAAAAATCAAAATTTTAATACTGATAAATTCCTAGCTATATTGTTTGGTGTCAAATTAAAATAAAACATTTTCTTTAAATGTCAGTTTCCTAAAGTAGATTTATACATAAAATTTGTATTTTATAAACAATTTTGCTATTTAATAATGCAAAAGTGTAATATTTTAATGCAGTTACAATACTTTTTGCATCAAATAACTTCAACTTATCTGTAAAAACATTGGCGCAAAAACTCATGTAAGTGTACTTACTGTAGTTTTTGCACCAACGAATTCTGAAGCCCGCACTTACCTTTTTTTATTTTTATGCCAAAAAGTTATTTTTTATCAAAATGTAGTTTCTTAACGTCGGAGACTGGTGAAACTTTGTATTTCTAACCAAATAATGACAAAAAGTGATTTTCTCAAAAAATGTCAGTTACATGACTTTTTTCTCCAAGGTGACTAGGTGATCTTTATCAATTGCGATCGTAACTATATTGTCTTCGGTCTGTTAGATACCGTCTGTTTTGATCGTAAGTGAACAGAAACCTTGAGTCATCAACAAAATATGCACATATAATTAAATATGTATTTAATTAAACCTTTGACTCGTAAAGGAACTTTATGTTAGTTGGATTTACATTGTATACACTGACAGCGCATTGAACGAATTTTAGTGTGCCAATACAATCACTATGTATTGCTAACTTTTAGAGCTATTTCCTTTTATTTGATTTACTTATAAAACAATTGTCTAAAGCTTTACTCCTTATGTACGCAAGGGATGTCCTTTACACACTTTATACACTGACATAGCACATAAGTTGAAAATGCAGTGCACAAGAACAATAAAAACACATTGCCTTCTTTAAGATTTATTCACTTCCATCAGATTTACTAGAAAAACTTGTGCGGCACATTTCCCCAAAAATACTTGAGGAAATAAAACGTCATACACTCACAGAGTATATTGAGAGGAATTCGAAGTGCAGTAGTAAGTACAATAACACAATAACTCTGCCTTGCCTGACTACCTTCAGAGTTATTCTCATTTTTCAGACTTACTTGGAAATCCATACAAAGTTAAACTCCTAAATAAAAGTACTTCACGGATATTATTCAAACTTACTACACTGACTAAGCACATTCAATTTGGTAGGACGTGCATTATGCAAAGTCAATTACTCTACCCTGCATTCTTTAGTTATTCTCTTGTATCAGATTTACTTTAAAAGTTTTGTCGGGAACACAACTACAAAAGTACTTGTCAAATGAGTGTTTTTCTTCAAATATACTGTCATAAGTAAAACAAAATAAATAAATCACATTGTAAATAATATTTTTTTTCTTTTATAGCAAAAACAAATAAATAAATAAATAAGTAGAAATAAACAAAAGCAACAACAACAATCAGTGATAAAGATAACCAAAACATTTTTGTAATGTTAAACTGAATTGAAGAAATATTCCTTGACGATAAAATGGGGAAAGTATAAAAGTCGCAAAAGGTAAAATAAATATTGTTAACTAATTTAATTGACCTTGCTAATGCTGCAAGTGGTAGAATACTTGAAAGGCTAGGTAAATACATAGAAGCTTTGTCTAAAAACAAACCATAGTGAATGTCTACATTACATATTAGGACTGGCAACTTCTTAAGGCTAGGGTTTATTTAAAAACTTATTTTGGTTTATGAAACGATATTGCATCTACTGCTAATAAAATATGTCAACCTGAAGACATTTTATGTAACATACTTTCTCTGTTTTGTCTTATATTTATGGACTTCACCAGAAAATTATATATTTTCCAGCAACTTCCGTGACAAATTACAATCCTTTTTTTTTTATAACTAAAGGATTTTCCAAATTCAAGAACATTTTATGATACAATGTCTGTTTCGTTGTACTTATTAATGTGCCATATTACTTGCATAAATACGTTTTGTAACATATGTTTACGTTTGATACCGTCCAAACCAAATCGTATTAAGAATGTTCTATATCAAATCTAGAATGTTTTATGATAAATGAGAAGCTGTTCTATTTGGTGTATTTTACTGTATCTACATTTGGACTGACACACATTCATGACATTCTTTTGATAAATGACTTTTGATAAATGACTTTTGATAAATGACTGTCGGATAAATGACTTTTTTGGCTATAAAATTTATTCAATGGGAAAACATTTAATGAAGTGTTAATTAACATTAAAGCGCACCTCCTTATAAAATTGAATTAAATGATTCCTAGAAATACTTTGCCGTTATGTCTTAGACGGTAACCGACAAAACATATTTCCGCCCATATGATCTGCAGACAGATGTCTTACAGAAAATTGAGACCATCGTATATAATCAAATGATTCTATATATAGAAGCGACATATGAATTACAGACATATCATTTTATTTAATCAGCTTCATCCTAGAATAACTTCTGCGATTAAAGTGACATGATAATTATGTTGCAAAGCGTATAGTCGTGTTTGTGAGCACTATTTGTATTTCATGTTAAAATGTGTCGCCGTCCATACTTTAATATCACATTGAGCACTATAAATAGCATATCATATGCGCCAGGTGTAGGCTGCATTTTTTGTTGCTCTGCAAACTTGATTGTTTTTTGAAAGTTATACTTGACTGAAAATTTTCAAAGTTTGATATATTACGTAGTTTCATTTTGTAATCATAGTGATATAAATTGCTTGTGAATTACTCTTGTGGTTTTAAAGATATTTGGAATTTAAAACTTTGATGATTCTATACATTTTAATATTTTATTTTTAAAGCATACAGCAATTATGTGTTTTAGTGAGCGAAACTCGACGAGGATTATATATACACGGTCAAACCTATATAATATTGGACAATTACCAAGTTCACAAAAAGGACTTAATCCTATTATTATCAACACTTTGAAAGGACTTAAGTTAATGCAATACAGAGGGAACAGAGGTGGGCAATATGGGATTAGACGAGCCTGGGATACTAACAATGGTGTGAATGTTGACAATTTACAGTTACTTCCCCAGGAAATAACAAAAGTTAATCAGAGAAGACGTATAGAAAAATCACTCAGCATGTGCAATGTGAAAAACTTAATCCGGGTAAATCTTGAACACAATACAACAGTAAAAGGCCAAACAAACATAAAAATATGTTTAATGAACACACGCTCAGTGAAAAACAAAACCCTATCCATATGTGACTTTATTCTCTCCAATGTGTTTGACATATGTGCTATAACTGAAACATGGCTAGGTAGTTCCGTTGATAAGGTGTGTATCAGTGAACTTGTATCTCCTGGCTACAAAATGAAACATGTCCCGCGTGTTGGTAGGAGAGGTGGTGGTGTAGCTATCATCCATAAAGCTTCTATACAAGTCACCACTGAGTCGTCAAGTCAAAGCAAGGAATTCTCACAATTTGAGTTCATGGACTGTAATGTAGTTATTGGGCGGTACTCTATGAGACAAGCGGTAATATACAGACCACCTCCTTCTAAACAGAACGGCTTGAATACAAACACTTTCCTTGATCATGAGTGGCCCCTTTTCTTAACTAAGTACGCTACAGTTGACAATTCTGCAATCATAGTAGGCGATCTGAACCTCCATCTAGATATACCAGACAACAACGATACGAGAAAATTTACAAGTAACCTTGATGCATGTGGTATGCATCAGCATGTACAAGAACCAACCCATGTTGCAGGTCATACATTGGACGTAGTGATATCAAGGGAAACAGACAACATTGTATCAAACATAGAGGTCGTAGATCCTGGACTCTCTGATTCAAGTGGAAATATCTTACGTGACCATTTTGCTGTTACATTTGATGTCAAAGCCTCAAAACCTGCACCGGTACGGAAATTGGTTTCTTACAGAAAACTTCGCGCAATTGACATTGATTCTTTTCGAGATGACATACGGAAAATGGAATTCTTCAACAAAGAGTGTATCCCTTCTGACATAGATGGTTTTATGATGAAGTATTCAGACAATCTAACCTCAATTTTGGATAAACATGCTCCGATGATTAACAAGACTATTACATTGAGACCTGCTTGTCCGTGGTATACAGAGCAACTCCACGAAGCCAAACATGAAAAACGTAAACTGGAACGGAAATGGCGTGAAACTGAACTAATAATAGACCATCAGATCTACAGAACACACTGTTCTAGTGTGAAGAAGATGTTAAAACAAGCTCGTGTAGAATACTATACAAGTAAAATAGAGTCTTGTGGCAATGATCATAAAAGTCTATCTAAGATTACCAAAGGTCTACTTGGAGATACAAATGAAGTGATTCTACCATTTGATTCATCTTCAGAGCGCCTTGCCCAGAAATTCAGTGACTTCTTCATCGGAAAGATTGAAGCAATAAGGGATAACATACGTTCTCAAACACAATCGGTACCTGTTAATGTAGATATGGAATCTGAATATACGGGTGTCAAATATACTGTGTTTGCTCCAACCACAGAGCAAGAAGTGAAAGCATTGATTAAAAAATCAGCCACCAAATCCTGTGAGTTAGATCCCATTCCAACATGGCTGTTAAAAGAATGCCTAGATGAACTAACACCAGTGATAACCAGTTTTATAAACGTGTCCTTGGATGCTGCTTATGTACCAAAAATGTTCAAACACTCACGAATAAGACCACTTCTAAAGAAACCAAAATCTAGTTCCTAAGGAACTGAAAAACTATAGGCCTGTGTCTAACTTGCCATTCCTGTCTGAAATCTTGGAAAAGGTCGTTGACGTACGAATTGAGAGCCGTCTGAAGACAAATAATCTACACGAGGTCAACCAATCTGCTTATCGCAAGTTCCATTCGCCCGAGACTGCATTGTTAAAAGTTCAAAATGACATTCTACGGTCTTTTGATAATAACAATGTGACTATTCTCGTGATGATTGATTTAGCTGCTGCTTTTGATACAAAAGATCACGGAACGCTCCTTCGCCGCCTTGAACGACACTTTGGAATTACAGGCAAGCCACTCGCATGGATGACGTCATACCTGACCGACCGATACCAGACTGTATGCATAAACAACAAACTATCACAGCCAGTCCACATGGAGTACAGTGTACCTCAAGGGTCTGTCCTGGGACCCAAGAGCTATGTGATGTATACGAAACCTGTCGGAGAAATCTGCCGTAAACACGATCTAAACAACCATTTCTTCGCAGATGACTCACACCTCTATCTATCCTTCAAACCAGTGACTAATATTTCAATTCAGGAGAATATAAACCGTATTGAAAGATGTCTTGAAGATATTGTAAGTTGGATGAATGCCAACATGCTGAAGCTAAACGGCGACAAAACAGAGTTGATCATCTTCTCATCTGAACATAACGCACAACCTGTTTCAGATGTTACAGTCGACGGTTCGAAAATTAGCCAATCATCTAGTGTGCGCAATCTTGGTGCATTTCTTGACTCGAACATGAGGATTGAACAACATGTAAATAATGTCTGTAGGAACTGTTATGCACAATTAAGACAAATCGGTCTCATCAGACCCTATCTTACTGTTAAAGCAACCAAATCTCTAGTAAATTCACTTGTTAGTTCTAGGTTAGACTACTGTAATGCACAAGTTACAACATGTTCAAAATACAGCAGCTAGAATTGTGACCAAAACACTCAAATATGACCACATAACACCTATCTTACGTGAACTTCACTGGCTTCCGGTAGAGTATCGGGTTGAATATAAAATTTTGACTTATACATATAAATCCCTCATCGATCAATCACCAGCCTATATAAAAGACATGATAGACGTGTACATCCCAGTCAGAAATCTGAGGTCCCAGAATAACTCAATGACATTAGTTGTGCCTAAATCTCGGACAGTACGATATGGTGACAGGTGCTTCCAGACAGCCGCAGCGAAATTATGGAACGCGTTACCACCTGACATAAGAGACTGTTATACCTTGCCATGTTTTAAGAGAGCTCTCAAAACACATTATTCCATAAAGTTCTATGGACGTTAGTTCATAAATCATCATACATGTACTACTTTTGCTATATTATCAGTGTTTATTTTAATTGAGCATTGATTTTAAACTAAATGTGTCTGTATTTCTTACCATCCTTTACTGGTTTTAGATTATCATTATTGTTTAATAGGTTTACTTAATTAATGTTGTACATTATGTCTTACATATATATATATGATTATGTTTTATCGGATTTATGTAAAGCACTCTTGAACATTCATTATTTATGAAAAGAGTGCTATAGAAATGGGGTATATAATAATAATAATATAAACATCACTCACAAAATTGAGATTATTAACTGCTTTTCATTTGCTATTTTAAACGTTTACATATTTGAGTATTTGTAATTTTAGAATACAGTGCACACACATTATTTGTATAAGTATGTACACCTTGCTTTCATATACATCACACATACATGTGCAATAAACATCACATATACATGTGCAATAATTTAACACATCGTCGTCTTTTTAATCATGTAAGTGTAATTTAAAACTTTTGCTGTTAGATGATGTATCCGTAATATTGGTTGGATATAGGGATGTATCCCTCCGTACATTGGCTGAGCGACAGTCGAGGGACGGCGTTAACGGAATTACCCGATGAGAGGTGAAAAAAGTTGAAAATGTTGATAAGCCAGCAGTTCATTTTATCACTTCGCATGAAAGAATTTCAGGGGTTCAAGTAAAGAGTTCTAAATAAAAAAAAATAGTATTTATTGAAGCATTAGGTAGTAATCTAAAATAGTGGATATAATCAAAACATCACAAAACCATTAGTTGTCAAAAATGATTATCGTGGACCGGACTAATATATTCTACCAGAGGTGTCATTATCAGCAATATATTAACATCATATTTGAATAAAATTGGGATACAATAAGCTGAGGAGACACAATAGTTTAAGGTATTTGATTAAACTTTAAGTGTGACAAGTAAATTACAGACAAAGCAACTCAAACTGTTACGAACCAGGCGTAACGAGAAAGAAAAGCCAGCAACAAACTTGTAACAATAACAAATTTATTACAGAAAAATTATCAAAGAAAAATAAAATAACAAATTATGTTTACAAATACCTGAAGTCCAAATAAAATGAAATCACAAATGTCTAGTCTGATCCTGGAATGATCCTTTTTTGAATAGCACATTTAAATCCAAGTAAAATATAGAATAAATTCCCACAAATAAATTCCACACGAAATTTTAACTTATCTTCAAAATAAGTCCAAGTCCAGTAAATCACTTAAAAGTTGAATAATACTCCACAAACTTGATCTTAAAATGATACTGATGACTTAAAAGGTAAAAGTTAGATGAAAAATGTCACTAAGAAAAATTCTTAGAAAGGGTCTAATTTAATGTTCTAAACAAGTAATCCATAATCTAGCAATTCAACAATAAATAACATCAGAAAGTTATCCTATCTAAATAATGCATGAGTTATTACTACAACAGTTAAGCAGTTTACAAGTAAACAACATGTATGTATAATGTATACTAAAACATAGCACATGATAAATATTGGAGCAATACCCAACTGGTTCAGACTTACATGTTATACATGTAATGCTTTGCTACCGTAACAAAAAAAGTTTAAAAAAAACAAAAAAAAAATTTAAAAAAAACACCATTGTTGCTCACTACTGACTGAAATACCTCAAATTCTCTTTTAACTTTTGTTAAAGCTCATTAATTCGAGCTAATAGTATGATATGATACAAATGCGTTATCCTTAATTTCTAAAACTAACTGACTTACGATAACACAAAAAAGCTCATAGCGAAAATGTGAAAAAGGTTCATATATTCTCAACGGATTATTACAATATATAAACTCCTGATATTAATGCAATGCAATTATATAAGCAAAATAGCATTTGTAATGAACTTGTACCTATTTAACAAAAGAATCAACTTGCAAACCTTTCTGTATCACGGACTATTTGCTTCAATATCCGTTTATGTGTAATCATACAATCTTTAGTTGGATATGAAGACAGGTCTTCACACATAAACAAAACAAAACAAAAAACTTTGTTCTGTTAGAATCCAACATCCTTTCTCAGACAATAAATTGACTTTGTACGTGGATATCCGCATTAATTCTGTTGCAAGTATAAGATAAAAAGTTGTTTAAATAACCACTGTGACAGTAATTGCATGTTCAACTGAATCATAACGCGTGTGTTAAATGTATGGCTTAACCCATATCTGTTTACATTCTAAATTAAATGGATGGTTCTTACACAATTTTTAAAGTAAAAAGTCTTTGTACTATCTAAACATTAAAAAAGCTTTGTAAAAAAATAAAATGGTCAGGATAATAAGAAATCGACGACATAATATACTATAATTTCAAATAACATGTATAAATTAAAACAATCGTATGCACAATTACTGTATGTTATGTAAAATTAAGTAAGACAATAAATAGAGAAAATTTGCACTGTTGTTGCAGATGATTATGCTACATCATATTAACATTAGAAGTGTGAACATGCACAACATAGGGCACGTAGCGCTACTTAAAACTATTATACTACTGTATCAATTTATAATGACAGTGCTGATATATAGAGCATATTCAACTTAAACAAATATTTATGGTGTATGAAGCAACAGGCAAGTTTCGATGTTTGAAAGCGGCGAGTAAAACAGAATATCGTAATAACTTACGGCTACGTAACGCTTGGCCGCAAACAGTATTTGCTGATAAATATGATATTTTGATAAGAATATGCCACTCTTAGCACAAAAGCAAACGATAGGTCTTTTATTGAATTAGCAATAGCTACCTCAAAAATAGTTACGACAGAGATTTATCAAAATACAGCGTGATGGTGCTATTACTGTGAGGTAAATATTAATTCTATCACTCGTATAAACCAAGTATGCGTCACCAGTGTTAGCATCAGAAGTTATGTAATATTAACCATATAGCGTAGCTTATAAAGCATGCTGAAATAAATAAAATTTGTTAGACAAGTTAATATCTCCAGATCTACTGTTATACGTTAAAGTTTGTTCTAGATAGAAACTATAACGATTTATAGTAATTAAGTGAATATATTAACACATAATGAAAAAGGACAATCTAATAAAATATCAAGTCATTTATCATTTAATTTAACTATCATTACAAAAAATACAAATATATCACGATGCTCATAATGGGACAAGTTACATTGATTAAAAACATTCGCTTAGACACGCAAAAACAAACAGAAGGAAAACAAATTTAAAATAGCCATTCAAGCAGTAATGCCAAAGATAGTTGTAGTCTAGAAATAATAACATACGTATTTGTTCACTGAACTGAAATATTAGATAAAGAAGTGCTAGATAATCATTTATATTTTTTCTTGACATGTTTGATTAAGTAATTTATTTACTATTTTCTTAACCAATCTTGTACATTCTTGGGATAAGTAAAGGTTAACATTTAATCCAATTACATAACTGGAAAAAGGACCCTCGGAAGCATTAAAACAGCAATTAAATTAACATTGCAGACTGGTTTGATTAAGTCTGTACATGGGAACTGATAAAAGATTGCAACATCCTCCGCTCCTACGGCTGAGCCGGTACTCAATTATTAACACTTTAAAAGTGTGGACTCATTAAGTTGACAATAAGCCAAGCTTTTTCTTTAGTTATATATTCATTATATCAGAGCAGACATAGTCTTACCGTAAATATAATGTGTTCTAGACACCATGTTAAACGCTTAAAAGGCGATTTTGATAATTAATTTTTCTTTATTCGATTCTTTTAAAATGGATACTTAGTCTTATTTCAAGGATAGGTTTTGTATCACCTTTCTATAATTTTTGTTCAACTTAGATTTTATATATCATGCTCCTTAACTTTATACCGCTATTAACAAAAGAAAACAAATTTTTTAGCCAATCCATTTTGAGTAGCAACATCACTTGTCCTTGTATTGCATCACCTTTTCCTATCACAAAGTATCGCTTTTTAAATTAAATTTACAGTTTTATCAAAGCGTTATTGTAATAAATTTGTATTCAGTGAAAATAATCGTAAATCGGAATTTTGCATAGACAAGGAACTTGGCGCAGTATTTCAATAACTAAACGTGTTTGCAATTGCCAATGCGATTCTGGGAGCGACTTCATTTCTAACAGGACTAAATAACTGCATCATTTAAAAAAAAAACAACAACAAAACAAACCGCTAACTTTCTTTTTATTGCGTTTAACGCATTTAATTCATATGATATTATTTTACTGTAGATGTCCGTAGTAATGTCGTTATAGCGTAATTTGAATATAAAAATTTGTGTTCGTTACGCGAGTTTGTATTTTCTAGTTGTTATATAAGGGCATAAGAAACTGGTTGCTTTATTTTTGTAAACCAAATATATTAAATGATTAGCATCAATAAATAAAGGGATCATTTTCAATAAAGATAAAATTGTTATGACACGGTACTTTATGAAAAACAGTGAAAAATTAGTTGCGGTCGAACATAATCATGTATTTGGTTGTCACTATTAAATCGTTTCCAAGAAACTTGAAACAAAAGTTTAAATTTATTAATAAATGAAATGACTAAGATTACCAAAGATAATTAATCTAAGACTAACTAAATATATAGGGTCTAAAATATGTTGCTATTATATATAATAAATACTATAATAGAATTATTCTAGCTACTTTCATTTCGCATGTGTAGTTATTCAAAAGCTATTTATAACACAACAAAAATTTATATATTTAATATTTTTAAATATTAGTTTAATTTGATATATGGTTCACTTGGTGTGGGGAACGTGAAATTTACCTTAAAGGTGTGACTATGCAATTTCAAGTACACAAAAAGACAAAATTACAAAATAATATGCATCTTAACCTTTTATTGCACAATCGTAAATTTCTTTAGAAATGGGTCATTTGTTAATAATTAATAAAAAGTGAAGCATGCAAACAAGTCTGTATTAATTATTGTATTTCATAATTATTCGAAAGGAATGGAAATCAACTTCAAAAAAAGCGGAAAAAGTAAGACAAGGCTAATTTTGATTGTGAATAATCAGCCCTTGAAATTAGCATATTGAATAAGATAATTAAAACAACGAGCTTATTTTTGTTTGCTTAAAATGTTTCAGTTGTAATATTTCAGATAACTTAAGCATACCTTGACTGATATAAGAGTTTTGAAAAATCGACTTTTTATAGAATGCCTTTCAGATATTTTAAGATCCCATTGAAATAAATCATCCATTTGCTATCCAAACGTCATTTATACATTCTATGTATTATTGTCAACACTGATATTTTACATTATTTTTCATTTGTGATTTGGGTACAAATCTTAAAAAGAAATTGCTGACTTCAAGATTAGAGAACACGAACATGTTTTGGCATGACCTTTATCGTGTTGAGATATTATAGCATCAATTTCTTCTAAGTTTCTAAAGTTGCTTCGGTTGTTTAAATAACTTTCTAGATTTATTACTTTGTTTACAGAAATAGTATTCCGAAAATAAATGAACAGCATGAAAAAAGGAACGTGATTCAGACTACATTGTACGTATAACAATTATAATTATCAATAGTTCTTACAGTTGTGGCTCTTATGTTGTGTTTTAATGTGACGGAATATCAATGTTCGTATTTTGTGATAAAAATATCTTGATTAATGCAAAATATCTCGCAAATAACAGCTATATCTGTAATAAGATCGATCTTCTGTGGCGGCAGAGGTATTCCGTCCCGAAGTTATTAAGGATTTATGAAATGAAATTGTAATTTCTTTAAAAAAAACTAAATAAAATCACTCTTTAGAAATGTTCCAAAAAAATATTCATTGCATGTCGTGCATTAAAATTCTCCGTTTGAGGATTCAGAAAAAAATATCATCATAGAAAGAGACAAATCCTTCAACTGACTCTCTAAATCAGTTCAGACGAAGATAAATTATCTGTTGCTGTTTTGTTGCATTTAAAAAACAGTTATTTCAGAAATGAGTACTTAATTAATTACTTAGTTAATTGTTATGAATTTTGTAATTTTTACGCAGTGCGTTGGTGCTTGCTATAGAACGATAACACGGTCACTGCAGAGCAAAAAGACATTACTGGCATTGTAATTTGGCCTTTTGTTTTGAACAGCCACAGTACGCCGCAGAAAACACAAAACAAGCCAATAATCTTTTTTTTTCCCTAGTTGTTGACATATTGTTATTTAGAATAAAAGAAATAAGCCTATAAGTAATATTTCAATGCAACAGGTTTTAGAGTCATACCATAAACAGTCTTTATAATTACTCTGTCACTTTCAAATAACAAGAAAGTGCATTTAAGTTCCTCCGAAAGTATAATGTATTTGCTTTTTATAAACTTCTGTCGTAGCTCAACTGATCTTTTTTAACAAAAGCAAAACTGATCTATTTCAATCAATCATGGCAATTTATGTTGCAAAAGAGGCAAGACATTTAAAGAATGGCCAGTTTACAAGACTCATTTAAAGTTCGTGTTTGCCGATATTCTAGGAGATATCAAAATTGAAAAATCCAAAATTATACCAATACGATATTTATGTCTTTTAAACACAATGTTAATCAGGTTTGCATCAGTATGAATTCAATTACTAATCAGCACTTTGGCAACTAAAAGCAATTGTTATAGTTTCCAAAGTTATTGTTAGAAATAGTTTAAACAAACCCGATGTAACAGGCTTTGAACTCCCGTTCAAACAACAATGCTACTGCAATTAAATAAGAATGTTAAGATATGACAAGACATTCATCAAATATCTTAGCATAGTTGCACTATGTTTTTTTTTCATTGACAATAATAAAGTAATGGACGTTAGTACGGCGAAAAACGCTCTGTATGATATGAACAAATAACTCTTTTATCCTAAAAATACGAATATTAAAAAAATGAAGCATTCCCTCGTTCGCTTGTTATTGAAAAAATATTTTTGGATAACACAGTCAGTGAAGATCATCAATCTTGAAAAGTTCCGCTGATCACAGATAAAACCAACAAATATTGTCGAGAGAAGACTCGTTTAATCGTTTAATTTAAAAAAAAAACAACTATGTGCCCCGTTTTGTTTTTGTTTGGGGTCCTGCTTGGCTCCTTGCCGGTGGTCCTGTGTTACTGGGTCGTGTGGGGGTTGGCTACATTGAACACCGCCCAACCTTGTTGATCTTGATTTTCATATTTTAACTGTTACCGTCACAATAGATATTTTAAATGTTTCATTATTCACAGCCGTATAAGTGGCTCTAATTATTGTCAAGGTCTTGCCTTAACTTCTTATTCGTGTTGTCAGTAAAAAGTAAAATGGGAGACAATGATGTAAAATTAAGGTTGTTAGCCAACAGTATAGAACTTGGTAGACCCGAATGGTTGTGAAGGCTGACCAGGCTCTATACTGTTTGCAAATGCTTGTAACTTTCGGTCCCGCAAAGTAAGGTTTAACAATTAATCAAATTGAAACACTTTTGAATACATGATAAAGAGAAACAGAAACTAAAGCAGAATGGTAATCATTGTCTATCAAACTGTTCCAAACCCTGCCGCCTTTCTAAATCCATTTAATTGTGTTTCTTATCATGTTCGGCTGTGTGAAGGCAGTCCGTTATTCTTATTTAAAATGTTTAGTTATGATAAAGCCGGTATTAACGGGCCGGGGGGTGAACTTGCATTTTGTCTGTTTTGGACGTTGTTATAGACTTTATAATTTATCATTTGTTATATGTATGAAGAAGCCACCAAGTTTTCCTTTATAACAATATGACAAGAACGTTATTACATTATGTAACAATATTATTACGACCATAATGTGTTCTGACATAATTTGCTTTGTCTCAAAATTGACACATTTCTGACCTAAAACCCGTCATTAGAAAGTATCGTTTTTCTCGGTGGTATACAATTACTTTAAACAAAATAACATGTATTACAGGGCTAACTGCCACTTTGTAAACAAAAACTCTCAGGAGTGTGTTGTTGTATAAACTGAGATAAAATTGTATATAAAGCATTATGTTTATGTCTTCTAATTAACGTGTCATTAACTGTTCTGACACAATGTATAGATTTTCAGTATAAAAAGTATCAAGAGATTGGCAATTCTTCTATATAAAGAACATTAACGGCATTTGCATAGCTGTTTTCTTTTATTTGGGAGGAATACACAGGCAGTATCATAGACTTACTTGCGTTTACTGAACACCGCTTTTCCTTGTTGATCTTGTTTATCATATTTTACAATTAATGAACGCAAAGACCCAAATACAAATATATGATATTGTATAATATATATGTACCCTTATACATTTGGATATGGCAATAAAGAATAATAGACAATGATGATCTATGAGATTTAATAAGAACAAACAATATTTGCACTAAGTGTTTAAATTTCTTAAACTTTACTAACTCATTTGTAAATAAGGTAAAAATACATTTCAAAACTATCGAATATCATTTCCTATCACTTTCCTTATTTTAGTAAATGCACACTTCCTATCTTGTGTCTTGAATACATAGTGTAATCATTTTTTCACAAGCAAATTTACCTCTTAACGAGTTCATTGTTACATGGTAGCCAAAATTAGATAAGTAATTTGTTAAACATTGTAAGGGTAGGCTAAACATATTTTATATTCATCGACTGTAAAAGAAGCTCTGGTTAGAAATCAAAGTTTAAAAAAGTTGATTTATGCATCTATTTTATACAAACATAAAAATACACCTTTTGAAGTGAACAACATTAACTGATGCAAACAATTTATACCTTTGGCAGGTATATAGCAAGTGCGTCACCTGGTTTTATATTCGCGCAGATCTTTACATTCGAAAAGATAAAGTATTGACATAAAATAGTATGCTTATTTACTTAAAAGTGGCGTCATAAGTTGAGTAATTGTTATTAGAAATATAATTCGTTATGCTTATCTGTACATTTTTGCTTTTGTTAAACGTCGTATCATTAATGTAAATATCATATTGCGACTTTCATCATAACTGGTTGGGCAAGGATCTCATGTTGCCCGCCTTGTACTATTTCAGGCACAAATGGTCACCTTACTATTGCCACCAACGTTCCATAAGCTAGCCTCATATGATTCTAAGTCTCTAGCAGGGTTCGAGCCAACAGCGTAGAGGGGCTCTTGCTTTAAAGTCAACAACCTAAGCCATTTGTTTAATAGCAACATTTTAAACTTATCATGACTAAGACCTGTAGTTCGCTTCAACTACAATATTTGTTTAAACACAGGTTTTGTAAGGACTTTAAATAATTGACTTAAAACAAGTGTCCAGTGAATACAAAGATGTTGTGATAATATGTTATTAAAGGAATAAATATCTGGTCATTCACAATTGAAGTATGTAAACAAGTCGCTTTAGATATAGTGTAGTCCCACGCATTACGTGATACTGATCATATTAATCCTTTCCTTTATTTTTAGGGAGTCTTAATCTGTAACAACAGATATCAATCACATTAACGTGTCAAAAAGTCTTAATCTAAAATAACAAGCTGACCAGAATACTCATCGGCGTTTTTGAAAAGCAAGCAAGGCATACGTAAGCGCGATATGTCAGAGAGACAAAGAATGAGGAACATGAAAAAGCACCAAAACATTTATATACTTTAGTCTCTCATTGAAAAAGGTCTATATTATTTATATCAATATAAATAATCAAACCTTATCATAATTATCACTTTTTTATTGTATTTTCTAAAATCTAAATTATAAAGAACATGGAAATGCAAAATTAATGTTGTGTTTATCCTGGATTTACAATTTCCGGGAATGTTTAATTAGCAATTAAGGATAATACTAACAAGTTCATGTGACGGATTACATTTCGAAACAATGTGGCGAAGACCTAAAGAAAATGACGGAACAAAGTAAGGGTAGATATATTACAATATTGTTGCGTATTCACAGTCCTACACCTATTTTAGGACAGACAAATGTGATAATGTCGCTTGCTTTGATCTAGATTATATTTCTGGATATAGAAAACATGTTTATTTTAAATGATAGGCATGAGCATTCAATATTTAATCATGATTATCTCAGCTTTTCATTTATTGCATTTATTTCATCGATAACTCTACTATTGTCATAGCTGAATACACCATTTTTGAATTTTTATTGTTCATAAACGAAGTTAAATATGATACTTTTGATGAAATTATTATTATTATTATTATCAAAATAACAAAGAACTAGTCTGAACAGAACTGAATATAATTGAACAGAAGCGTCTATGTGAATTTATCAAGGCAACACAAACTGATCTTATGCCTTGAAACATTATATTTAAATATCAAAGAAAATATTTATAAAAACAATGAAAGGTAAGTATTTTATCAATGCCAATCGACTCATGCTCTAAATTATTTTGTGATCACTGTGTTAAATTTCAAAGTTTAAAAGTTATATTTCAAGTCATATTGTTTTGTATCCTACTTTCACGCCTTTCTTTATTCTTATCAACTTAATTGAAGAATAAACTGCAGCGTAAATGGAATTGCATGTATAACCAAACTCGACTTGATAAATCGAATATTGATGCCAAATATAAATTCTTGACATGTGATTGTTTACTCTAGGCTTATTGCTAGACTGGTTGCATTCAATTGCTCCTACAATAACTACTCGATGTATCAATCAAAACAAATGAGCAAATAAGGCTCTTTTTATCAAGAAAATTTATTTTTTTGGACAAAAAATATATCCGCAGCGCTCAAACAAATTAAATCTTTTAAAAAAAATATATATTACGTCATTGTTCAAAATGATGTTTCATGTACTTCAAAATTATTTGTTTTAACTGCAAGTGTTTGAAAACCAACATATATTTTCAGAATAAACACATGAGCGATCAGTGATCACATGTTGCCTGATGAGATCCAAATAACCGGTTGTATCGAAGGAGGATTAACAAGTTTGATCCATATATGTGGCAGCTACTTTGCAGCATGTTGTAGCTATTGTGCAGCAGGAGACACAAAACAACCAAAAATCATTCTACTGAAAAACAAAAAAATAAAAACAAAACAATAATTATAAGCGGGTCAATCCGTTCACTAAACTTTACATAACTCAAATGACAAAAATTATAAATTATAGAACTGTAAAATACCGACGACATGTTGTACAACTAGACTTGGTATTAACCATTCGTGTAAACCTCGGATGAAATTGCACCAGTAGCTTTTGGCGTGTACTACGGACAAGTTTTGACGGAAAGATAGATGGACAGACAGCCGGATGTACAAACGACGTCGAAGTGACCACTTATCTATAGCAGATGACACAAATATTAACATGCGAATAAAATACTAAATAACAAATAAAAATAAACTTACAAGATTGTTTGAATATGATAAACGTCTTCTGGTCATGACAGAAGTTCAAAAGTATAATAAATACTTAAAACCTATTGTAAAATGTAGATCCTGCGTAGCAAAAAAGTCATTAATATAATTCAATTTAAATTTAAAAAAAATTACAATTGTTTACGTTTGAGATATCCTTCATGTAGATAACAAAGAAAATATTCTTAAATAGCTATATATCTTCTTTGTAGCTGTCTATCTTTTATTCAAATGAAATACATCATTGATATTACTTATTTAAGGGTTGGCATTTCTAATTTAAACCCAGACAGCTATTTCATCGGACGATATTGATGCGTATTGCATAAATTAAACGTTATCAAGAAATGAGCGTTTTGGTAAATATCTTTTGTATAAAAATGTATCACAAAAATGAATTTTCAATGACACCTTTTAAAACTTTTCAGCAGTGTCTTCTGTTTTAAAGATATGATTCGATGAAGAATACGTGTAAAACTACATATTGTTATTTATATGAAGTTAGATGAAAATGACATATCAATGTATTTAACGTCATGAACACCGTTTTAGAAACTAACTTAACAAGGGTAATTTAGGGTTTTATTTTCCTTTAAAACAATATTGATAAAAAGTCAATGTGTTCAGAACAAAGACTGATTTGCATAGAATATCAACCAAAACCAACGAACAAGGATGTAATAACATTATTTTGTATCACACACTTTTTAAATACTGTATCATTATAGCAAAGCTCACTATGATACAATAACATAATAAGATATCACGATGTCACATCAATTTAATGAAGGTAATATAAAGCAGTTCTGTAGTTAAAACTTTGTTGAAACATTATTTTTTCTTTTAATTTAGATGTTTGTTTACGCTTTCTGAAAAATATTTTATAGGCCAGAAACTTGAACCACCATTTGCTTCTTCTATTTCGTGGAACAGTAAAAACAACAACAAAACAAAAGAAACAATTATAGTGATTTTAGTATTTTGTATGGAAATGTCAATACTATTTCGATCACGTTTTGCTACCTCTTTTACAAATTATATGTTTTTCATATTCATTGCTATCATAATAAATTAAGCAAAATACAAAATTAAAGCGATTATCATTATCAAAGACTTTTGCCCCATCTGAAGAATAATAAATATTAAATTTTGAGTTATAAAGAGCCTTTAGAGCTTCTAACAAACCCATTTACAATTGACTACAAGTAAGGGTCCTGACAAAATATCAGATAATAAAATATTCATCGGTAATATGATAATGTTTTTGGGCGTTTGAATCATTTATCACGATAATACATTTGAAGGCAAATAACCTTATTTGACAAGTGAAATGGCATGCAAAATGTGAGAAAAAATATAATTACCAACTGAACATGCTCTTATACTAATAATGTTTACAGACCGGATGTTTTGCTTAAAACTTTAATACAAATGACAGTTTCAAACCCATGAATACATGTTGTATGCTCAAATATCGGCTTAAATAGCCTTATCCGGTTACACCTGTATCGTTTAAGTGACATAATGCCAATCCAAGGTTATACGGTGGGTGAACAGGGTAAAGTCGAAGTAAATAAAATAAATCTGGAAACAAACTGATCCCTCGGAAGCATTAATCACAACATAATTACATAAAAAATTGCAGACTCTGTTTGATTGAGTCTGTTCATGAATTTACGTAGTAAGAACACAAGGAAAAAATACAATAAAATTATTGCATTTATTACAATTGTATTAATACTGTAACAAAAACGTGTTTTTTTAACCTTTGCGTAATTGTGGAGATTGGTTTCCACATTTGTTGATTGTTAAGTTTCTTATTTTATTTAACGGAAAGTAAAGAAGATATACTAGGTATATTTTTTATTAGTTATGTTTCAAAATATAATGTCCTTTTCGTCCTTTATACAAGCTAGTTAAATTTAAGTAAGAACAATAAAATAACATGGCTTTTATAGCCATGTTATGTTATTGTTCTAACTTAAATTAAATTAAAACTCTTGATATATGCGACAAATACAAAGACAGAACGGTTGGATGGCTAGACATAAACATGGTTTTTCTTGTCATCTTAAAAAAGAGATAATAAGAAACAGGTAAACATTTACTGTCATAGGTGTAATTAATATATATCTGTTAAGTTAAGTGCTTGACTCAATGATCTAGAAGGACAAAACAATATAAAAACACTGGAGTGAGGCACGGGGCTATTTTCACGGCTGCCACACAGCAATTGACACCTGCTGTTGTCAATTGCACATTCCGTATTTACCAATTTGAGTTGTTTATATATCTAGCAACATGTTGGTGTTGTCATATATTGTACAATTTCAGTTTTGTAAAAATGTTCTTTATTTTTTGTGTAAAGCAACCTGTGACTAAGTTTGTAACAAGAAGCTTTATTAGAGTTAAAATATTCTTATTTTGATATTATAGTAACATAGTTTGACGTTGATTATTAATTGGAAAATTTATCTTTTAACTATATCATTCTGTGAACGTTGCCCTTCCTTGTTGATCTTTATTCTCGTTATTTTTTAACAGCTAATTATATTTATGTCACTATAATTAATCAGTCATTTATTACATTGATCTGTTATCATGTTTATCTTTATAAGGCCTCAACACTTTTTAATTAGGACGGTAATATATATAATATATATAAAAGACATTAACCTTTATGTCTTTCGTTAATAGCTTCTTATGAAGTGGGGTAATTGGCCAGTTAACAGAACTTTCACGTCAATTGAGATCCGATAATTATGTCAAAATTTTGATTACTTATAGTACAAATAGCTTGACGAAAATTGATCTATTATCTTGTTCCACATATGAACAAATGGCTTAAAAGGCCAATTATGCCTCAGATATTCTCTGAAAACCTTTTTATTTTGATGTACTCTTGTAGTAAACTAATTTCCTGTATAAGATACAAATATTTTACAGGTTTGTTTAATTTAAAAATGATACTAAAATAGCCATTTTTACCCTTTTTATAATGTTTTAACTCTAAATCTTTGACAATTTTGAAAACAAAATATTCAGATGATAAATAAAATGAAACTTATAAAACTCGGTTAGTCCACAAAGTATACTGTATAATGTAAAAGAATATTATATTACTGGTACTGAGGTTTATTTCTTCATTTGATGTAACGGAACTACATAATGCATTTCAACAATACCTAAATTAGTTTTTACAGAATTCATTAAGGTCAATTCTGTAGGAAGATATAAGCTTAAAGATCCGCCCTTTAATCCGTTTCTGGAACAAACGGGTATTCAGCAATAAAAGTAAAGTATCTTGCTGAAAGAAACATCGGCTTTCCGAACAGATGCGGCTACTCATCCATAGGTTGCTTGTCCGATGCATTACTCCTGGTTCATGCCGCCATCTTTTCGGTTCAGTCTTATTTATCTTCAAACCCGACTGCTTTGTAGCTGTAAACACGCTCCATTTATTTGAAAACATGCTTAAAATAAACGAGGAATAGGATCATAATGCATTGTTCAATTTTTTCTTTTAAAATATGTTTGTGTTAAAATTGCGTTATACTGTCGGCGATTGCAGAAACTTGTGTCTAGGATATTGAACTACAATGGTTTATACGCTCTTAATTTTTTGAATGTCTAACAGCCTTTATGCTCTTCCAACATGGATTAAATAGGACTATAGTTTATATACGTAGGCGATTGCTACCATAGATAAATGTATGTATTATAGTTGCTCGCTTATCAGGTCATTCTATCATTGTTAATTTTATTTCAGCCTATCATATATCTTTGATTTATGAACCTGTTTTACAAGATCACATTTGAAAAGTTTTTATATGCTTCAATTTTTATTCTTAAAGTATTTAAATATATAATCTAAATGTTCTTGTTATTCAGGTACAGCAGTAACTGACAACAGTTAAAAGAAGCAGAATAGTAAAAACAAAGACATGAAATTAAACTTCAAAGGCGTATAGGTCATCATTATTATAAAGCAACGATCGTTTTTCTCTGTAATTGTGGCAAATTTGAATACTCTTGCACCGTTATATATAAATATATCTAATTGTACAAACAGGCCTAATCGATATGTGTGTATTTTTAGGTATGAATGAATGGTTTGTTAGATCGTGTTGTGTTATCAACGAATGGAAACAGAGTGGAATTTGATTCAATTTAATAAAGATAAATCATAAAAACGAATGTGTGATTAAAATGTTTACTAATTCAAAATAAAAATACAATAACAAATTTTAGGCAAAATAAATAGATAAGTTTACGCAAATTAATTTTATTCCTGGCATGGTTGCTGGTAACAAAAAACGGCCATTGGTCAGCGTATTGTTGGCTATATTTCTGTTTCTGCCAAACACTTTCTTTATTAACAATCTGTAGACTTCTCTGATAGCAGTTTCAATTTGGACGTCTAGGGTCTGACAGTTTATATTGAGTCTGCAGACTATTAGATCAATAAAACGCAAACCAGTGAAATGTTTTGTACCATTATGCAAATGTATTGCAAAATGCACCTGCAAAAAAAAAGAATAATACAGTTTATATCTGCAAATATCGATTACTTATCGCCATTTTGAAAGATTCTGACACATAATAACAAACCACTGGTTATGGTTAAGGTCTCTTGAGATATGATGAACAAATAACTAATTCATTTTTAAAAATACATGTTGTATGTTGTAAATTCAGTGGATTGTCAGAGTATTTTCCTTGTTATCTTCATAGCATCGTCAATCTTAACGTTAATAGCAACATCTTAATTCTACAAAGGAGTGCCTTCTGTCTGGCTAGACTAATTGATGTTAATGTTATAATGATGGTTATTTTCACAAATCAAAGCCTTTTCCCGACGGAAGTTTCACCCTATTGTTAAAGAAAAACATCAGACATTAATATTGGGTAACCATGTTACGTAAAAATGCATTTCCGTAAAATGTTAACCACTTTCCATAAAATACTTTGTTTAGGCAATCAGCTAGAAGATCAAACTATTTGACTAAATTATACTAACTATAAATTGTTGGGATTGAGTTGAAGAGATGCATTGACAAAAATGTTAAATACTGTTTCCCAATGTTAAATACTGTTTTCCTTTGTAATTATATTGGTTGTGAACATAATGTTGCAAATAACACAAAATAGACACGACAAATCACGTAAATGACGGTAATAAGCGCATACTGATTTGGACAAGACAATTCATTTTTAATCCACTATTTTCGTAGTCTGTTGCAAAAAAAAGGATCTTACAGAAAATATTACAAATTTTCTTGTTTTGGGTCTGCATAAAGAAAATTTGAATAACTCCTACATCAGTTATAACAATTATCTATCTATTGCAAAAAAAGTTATCCGACAGAAAAAAATTACAGTAATTATCAAGCTTTTGTTTATGACTGTTTTAATGGGAGTTATCGTTAAACAAAGGCACACACTTTTTTCTTCTTTGAGTCTGCATAAAGGAAATTTTAATAACTCCTAGATAAGCAATACCAATTATGAATATCAAATATTTGTACATGTAATTGTAATTTAAATTCTTTTTATTTAAGAAAAACCTGAAGATTTTCTCAAATAGGTGTACTTAAACTTATATTCATGAAAATATATGAGTACACATGGCAATTTGATATATTTTTTATTCTAACATCAATATAAGAACTATTATCAATGCTTTTATAGCATATGTTTACATGTTGACAACAAGATAAGTAAAACAATGATAAATGCACTATCCTAATCACCATACCCAAAGCAAATATAATCAGTAAATATAACATTTATGGAAAATTTCATTACATTTGTTTGAAAATGGAAATGGTTTTATGCAGTGTGTTTATCAAATTACTCTTTTAATGAGAAACGCCAACCCACAGAGTTAAGGTTTTTTGTTTTATATAAATCATCTTAAATCAAAGAGAAAATTTATTGAAAGACATATTTCGATTGTTGGGATATCAGTTTACCTTATGTGTACGTTTTCGAAACAGGAACTTTCCAGTTTTTAAATGAATACGAGACAAAAGTGTCACTCGAAGTTGTCATGCAATCAAACAACAGAAGTCAGGCTTTTGTTAAATTTCTTACCAATGCAATTTTTCTGAAACGAAATAAACCGAGTTTACCCATTTGAAAATTAAAAATGCAATATAACCAGTGTTTAAAAACATTTAATACAAATGTTCATGTGCATTTTGTTACTATGAAACTGTTTTAAAACGATTCCTTATAAATTTGATAAGAGTAGAACTAATAGCTGAAACAAAGTTTTAATTACTTTCCGATCAGCCTTAACAATCAACTGGTAAGAATCATTTTGCAACCTTTTTTCGAAAATCGACAAGAAAGGTTGAACCAATTTAAATAGTACAATTCATATTCCGTTCTATTTTGTTGTTTCGAATTAAATGTAGATTAGTTGTATGTTGTTACAAGTGCATGAGAAATGAGCTGATTAAAGTGCATCGATTATTTATGAGACTCTAACTATATCCCTCATAATTTGCCTCTGCAATGGAACAAAAGCATCTCAAAACTAGACTGTGTTTGAAAATGATAACGTTATTCACGATTTGATAAAAGAACAGAAAGATCGCGTATATTTCGAGTCATTTGTTTAAAAAGCTTTAGGAAATAAAAGTTTAAATTTTAATTAAACAGCAAAGAAAAGAATGCTCATTAAACAACAGACAACAATAAACGGTCTCAAATTATGTCGTTTTGATTTCTTTATAGCTAAGTAGCAAACTGTCCACAATTTGCATATGACGCCATTCAGATGTATTTCAATATATATTACATGTATTTTCTACTATACTGATATATTTTATGTTGAATTATACTGAAACTTGTGTTCAAATCAAGTTGCTGTTTACTTATCATTACCGCTTAACGCAAATGTTTAAAGTCAATTGACCTGATGTTATCTCTGTTATGTTGCTAATTCATTATTTGAGCCTGAATTTATATCAAACTAGCATTGATCAGAAGTATAGAAGTATCTTTTATAAAACATTGAATGGCTCAGTGAAAACTAAAAAAGAAATATTCATACAGAGTAAGTCTGTTTATAAAGTACATTTTGTTTTGTTTGACGTCTTTTCGAACTTTTATTTGATGTAAAAGGTAAAGGTCCTGTTGATTATAGCGTCACCCCTACTGAAAGGGCTAACCATTTCTGACTCATGAGACACATTTTGCTTGCATACCATGTACCTCTTAACTCCTACCCCTATGATGTATTGAATCTGTACAACGAATTTTGTATCCTCTGATTCAATGGCTTCCTAACCCGAGCAAAATTAAATGCTTAATGTTTTCATCAATTCGTATGCTTGTTAATTTAAGATTGTTGCTCCTTGCCACTGGTTCTTGTTTCTAGGACGTATGGGGGTTGCGTTCATTGAACGCCTCCTTTCTTTGATGATATTGTTTATCATATTCTTAATGCAAAGGATATTCTAAATTATATACGCGATTAGGGTAATTATGATCTTTGATTAACATGCTTTTAACAAGGGCATTATAGTTGTATGTGATAACAGAATAAATATATGCAACGATATAACATTTACTTTTAAAATGATAGCTGAGGGTGGTTTTGGTGACATTATTTTGTGCAATGAAATGTTTAGGTCATGTCTGAAAATAAAACTTGTTTTTAAAGTAAAGTAGAAAATAGAAACATAATTCACAAACTTCATGTTGTTTTATTTTTGGCTCATGAGCTGTTGTTTTTGTTTATCTATTTATTTTGTTTTTCATTGCAACAGAAGTTACAAAATAAGTATGTAATCATATAGTAAAGCCAATTGTGGAGATTATCAAAATGATATTGTGCATGTAAAAATATTCTGATGACGTCACTCTTATTATATTGAAAACCAAGACTAGTTTTTCCTCATTACAAAACAAAAGATTGAACAAATAATTTCATTAAAGGATCTGTTAAAGTATTTCTTATATTAAAGTTGATAATTAACTACAAACTCTAGAATTGTTTGTTGCTACCCTCTCGTTCTTTCCTTAGCAATACTAGAAATGTTTAAATCTAGTAAGAGTAGTTCATTGACATGTCACGTCAATACACACTAAAACCGTGAATTACTTTCTTTGCTTGGAAGAATATCAGCAAGGAAGAATGGAGAAATATCTCAAGCTGGTCCGCCAAATCAATTTTGCAAATGCATGATGTAACTACAGGTTGTTGACAAACATTTCAAAGATTAAAATATATATAAAGTTTTTTAATTAATACTAAATCATTCAAGCAACAGCAATAAGTTCCCTCTAATTCACCAGAAACATTTGACTTGCCATTTGCTTTGTTAAGTATGTGTATATTTAAGGCCTGTACAAGCTTTACAATTCTAAAATGTATTAGTTCTGAAACTGATTATAATTAATGTGAATGCATATATTACTCAGCCTATATGACTGTATGACGTATTTGAACAAAATCAGAAAATACAATGCAACACTTATTTATATTGCCACTACATTTAATTATATTTTTGGCAACTTGCAGAAAAAAACACTCCAATAATTGTAATGTCAAATTTGTCGGTTAGCTGTTGAAAAATTCCCACGCATCAAGATCCCAAATCGGAGTTAAATGATGCCGCTAGAAACACAATTCAGACAAAACTTGAATTCTTAAGGCATCAATTGCAAACATTTTGCCTTAAAGCACATACAAACTCCTACTTTTGGAACACACACCTCTATTCATGGAATGACACAAATGACACACTTGGGGTTATCACCATCGTTTTAATCCAAACTGCATCTTGTTATGGATAAAACATGAGTCCTCGTTGGTGTCTTAGACAAGAGTATCATTATTCAATTGATCAAAAGTAAAAAAAAAACACTCAAACATGTCTTGCGAAACAATCTTATTTATCAGCTAAAATTGACATTTGTTAACTCCATCCTTTTTATATTTAGGCGACATTGATATATCGGTCGTAAGTATATTAGAAACAAGTATTTTACAAGGTTCACTGCTTTGTTCCGTGTTGTTTATCCAGTGTTACTAAATTAAGTAGGGCTGAGTTATTTCTGCCTTTCCTTGTTAATCGTTATTCTTATATGTCACTACATTTATTCATCAAGCAAGTACTAGTATGATATTAGTTATAAAGATTTTTGACTGGCTATTTGGCCATATATAGACGGTTGATTGGAAATACAACCCAAGTCGAAAGGCTATTGTTATATTGCAAACAGTCGTTATTATGGGCCATAATCAGGAATGTTCATAACGAATTAATAATTTAGCAAGCATCATTCTTGGAGAATAAAGTAAGATTTCCAGAGCCGTGTATATGAAAATAAATAAACGCCACGATTATCCAAGGAAATGCGACGTTGCAAATGGCAGTAATATTATGTTGTATCTAACAATATGAACTAAAAACCATATACAACTTGTTTCTAGCTGATATGAACAGTTTATTTTCAGTTGCCGTTTTGATGTTCTTACGGGATTATTAATCTTTCTGTTTTGAAGTTTAATAAAGATTCATCATGTGACGATTTTATGTTATATTTACTTTGTTGGAGTAGGAGAAAAAAAACAAACCCAAAAATATAAATTTACTTCAAAATTAAAAAGGGTAATTTTTAAATTTCCCAGTACATTATTTTGAACGAAAAAAAAAATTTAATGAAATTTTTCCCGGGGGAATATTACCCAAAAGTGATAAAAAAGGGCAAAATCTTTTAAATTAAATTTAAAAATCCAGTATCATGTTAACCCAATTTAAAACCCTTTGTCTTGAAAATTAAACAGAATTACTTTTTTGCAAAAAAAAAAGAAAAATTTTTTTCGAAAAAAAAAAACAAAAAAAACTTAAAAAAAATTTTTATATGATAAAAATTTTCATCTTTGCGGTTTTTAATTTTTTTAATTTAACATATTTTGTTAAGTTTGATATTTTTATTCAAGAAATTTTGCCCTAAAGAACAAAAAGCAACATTTTATCTGCACTCGTATTTAACTTTATACGATACAGGGCTCGATATTATGAGTATGAAACAATATATATTTGAACATTATTGCAGTGTACAAATCAAAACAATATTCTAAGATGTTTCTCGTATTCAAGCGTTAACTTGCTAATACGACGCCTGGTACGGATCTATCGTAGTACAATGCTTGTTATTTCTATTGTATAGTGCGCTGATGGCACAATTTTTGTAGCAATATGCTTAAAGTATAAAATCATACCTCCTGAATTTAGTATTCATTTTCTTTTCTTAGAATGTAGCATTCGTTACATGTCGAGGTCGATTATCTGATTCATAAATACAATGTGAGTCGTCCGCCAATGACTTTTGATTTTGTGCATGGTGAGGAAGCCCTTCCAGTACAATACTAGCTCCACAGAACGTTGGGCGTTTCTTCTCCAGTAGCCTGCATGTGCCTTGAAATAATACACGGATGATATGGCATCGCTGAATAGTTCTCCCTACAGTGAACACTTGAAAGACGTCAGTCACTATGACCTCCAGTGCTTAGTGCGACGTTTAAACTCCAAACAAAAATCTGTTAGTCTACACAAGAAATGACCATATGTTTTTTATACACTTTGTTAAAATAAACGTAAGAAAATTTTGTAAAACATGTTAATGGATATGATATCAATGTCAGCTGAAAAAATATCAGATCTAACTGCCACCGAATTCTTAATTTTTAAACTAAAATAGATAAATACAGAATCCCTAAAGAAAGCCCAACACGGCAAAATTATAAATGTTGCAGGCTCGGTTTGATTGAGGCCTGTTCATGGACGGTACTGGAAAGTGCAAGTTACGCGTCCACGCCCCCTAGCACCGGCTTAAGCAGAATTCAACATTTAAACGTGAAAATAGTAAAATTTTTTGAATTTAGAAACATCCGCAGATGTGTTCATACGGCGGTTATCATGGAACCTTCAATGTGACACTTCCGTGCAATTCCATGAAAAGCGGCGTATGGTCCCCAAGTAATAAAAAGCGTGTGCCCTAAACGAGAAAACAATGGGCGGAACTAAATAAATGGAACATTGAACGCTTTTCATAAATTGCAAACTGCTGGAAATAATTCTTAAACGATTTAGGATCATTTGTATTCCTAATCGAGAAACTTTTACCCCAGTTTAAAGTTTGTTAAACTCTAAACGAAAATATCAATGGTATCTCAGATTTTGTTACAATTTTATTGAATTGATGAACAGATGACTTTACTAATACTGGAAATACTCTGTCAGATATGAATAAATAATTTTAAACATTTTCTTTTTAAAAAGATTTAAACATAATATGAGAGATCTGCATTTTATTGTCTTTAAAAACAAAAAGCTCATTTGATAGCAGTGATAGAAATAGGAGTATCTATTTTAAAAATTTCGTATCTAAATATCATCTTTCTTTTTGATTACATAGGTTAGGAGAACATTAATTTCATATGCAATGACTTTTCAGAAAGGTTTTGACAGGTCCATTGCTCATTTCGTAGACGATAATATATTAAATGATTTGTTTTAACATTAATAACAACCGAATTGACATATACGGTCTTGATATTACCGATATAGTCAAAATACTGAGAATGCTTTTAGAATCTACTTATATGTTTACTAAAAAGTATCTTATTATTCATATTGTTCAGATTTTGAATAATCGGAATCAAATAATAATAACACTTTTATTCATCTGAAATTCAAGATATATTCTCCAATAAATTAAAAATAAGCCTTGTTTATATGTAAAAATTGAATGTTTTATTTTTATTGTAAAAGAAATGTGATAATAAGGACAATGTTATGCATCTGAAAACTAAGCCGTATTCAGTAACAAAATGAAAAATAGCCTTGATGAATAGATAAGGAAATATTTTTTCTTTAAAAAAAAATGTGTATCTATGTTTGTTAATGGTGTTGCTTTTCTTGGATTTAATTCTGTCTTTCAATCAAGCATGGAATCTAAAATATTATCATATTTCATAATGGAAATATTTACTTATTTACGACGGGCAAATATGTTGTTTTTGAGGCAAATAACATTAAGCATAAAAAAAAGATTAATTATTTTACGTATTTCATCGTAATTCATTTTTAATGTTATGATATTGGGTTTTTCGTTGTCTTTAGTGTTTTTAATTAAATATGCAACATTTTATGAAGAAGTGAATACCAACTGTTATAAGAGCTACACAATTAAGTCAAGTCACTAATTTTATTTTGAAGGTATGAGCAATATGTTTAATAAATGCAACCAACGGGAATCATATATGCGCACAATTCTTTTTCTGAAATATAAAACAGTTGAATTTCTTTTTATATACGCTGACAAGATAAAAGTATTCTTTTGTGGATAAATTATTGTCCTCTTGTTTTTTCTTCTTCGGAAATAATATAGATTTATTAACGTCGCATGGTTGCTTGCACCTCGGAGTGTTTCCAAGTTAAGAAGTTCAAGTGTTGTCAGTCCATTATTTTCCGTTGCTTTAAATGACGTTCAAATGAACAGATGTCCGAGTTTAAAAGTTATGTATCAAGTCAATCAATGCAGATTAATGGATAAAATTTGTCTTATCGTTTCAAAAAGACAACCTGTTATTTCAAATGAGATTAAAATATAGCTTGCTTTTATCCAAATCGGACTCAATGGAACCACGCCTGCAACATGTTCAACATTGCCGTTTCGGATTTCCATTGGTGGATTCCCTTTTTCTATTTTATCCTTAATGAAAAACAGGGGGGAAACACAATTCCCACAACTGTTAGCACTAGTTTAATGACATTCTAATGAAGACAGAATCTTAAATTCAATATGTTTATCACATTTTGATATTGATGATTTTTATGTTTATAATAGCTATTGGATAAAGGGATTATATATACATGTATAAAAGTTATTTAATGTTTGTTCATCTAGAGCGTTAATTGAAGCGATATGATTAAAAAATAACAAATATTGTTTGAAACAATCAGATATGTAATGTTAAGGATGTGGTTTACAAAAAGGATGCATATTGAACACAATAAACTATTTCAAGTCCGAACAGGAGGTATATTAAGATATATGCAAAAATGTTTTGTTATCTAATATATAAAGCAGACTCATATCTGAAAAAATGTCTGTGTTGGAACTAAGACGTATTGTTAGTGTTGACAAATTCGTTATTGTTTGATCAAGATACGAAAATATTTATGGTAAAAAGAGGATCTGTTATCTTTAATCATTTACTTTATATATAACGTCACATGACACTATACAAATTTTGAAAATTTGATTATGTTTGTTATCAAAAAAAACATTTTCTTGTCATTCCGTTTGCTAAGTAATTTATTTTTAAAATCAAAACTAAATTAATAGTAAGTCTACTTTGCTCTCTAAATGTGTTCTTGATTCTTTTTGCCTTTTACAATATTTCAAACTTAAATGTTCATCTAAGGTAGTTTAAGATGATTTTCATTCCAATATTCACGTATTTCTTTCCTTATAATCTAATCACCTAAATGAAGTTTCACTTTTAAAGTAAATGAGATTGCATGTTTCACCAAATTTCTGATTTGATTAATGATACTTCTTCAGCAGAAACTGAAATTCTTGACACGTTCTTGTTTATTCTTGCCTTATTTTAAGGTTCATAACACCCCAGCCTTTACTTCAATTTCTACTCCATATATCAACGTCAAGCCAAGTGAAACAAATAAGTACTTTGTTTAAAAAGGAAATGTTACTTTTTGGCACGAACAACCTAGCGCTCAAACAAATTAAATGATAATATTATTCTTTTCTAGGTGAATCACGAATTTTTTTAACATATTACGTCAGTGATTATACAAAAGATTTCAACTCTAATGTTTGAATACGGACTGAAATTGTTAGTAAAGCCACGTCCATTCTCAAGTATGAACAAATGAACGTGTAAATAATATATTTATTGTATCCATAGTACAAACTGATAAATTTGTCAAATGGTATGAAAATGATAAACGTTGCTTGTCATGTTAGAAAACACTTGCGCGTACATGCATATAAAATAATATGAAAGAGCTTAAACCTATTGCATCCATACCAAGAACATAGGAAAACCATTGTCCTTTTATTCAATTTTACATTACTGAAAACGTTTTTAGTCATTTACGTTTGAGATATTTTTTTGAAAGTATTCTCAAAGTCTGCCATGCTCTCTTCTGCACCTTGTCTTTTTGAATATTTGTCCAAATATTAATTGAATATCATATAAAAGTACCTGTCAAAGGGTTGGCATTTTCTAATTTAAAACTTAGACAGCTACTTTATTTTGACAATATCGATGCACACTGCACTAAACCTATTATATTT
>NW_026854611.1:0-77285 GCF_026571515.1 Ruditapes philippinarum
CATTTTTTAAATGCAAAACTGGTCGCCATGGCAACCAAAAGAAAAAAAACTTAAAAATATCTTCTTTTAATATATCCAAAGAGCTATAGAGCTTAGAATATTTGGCATGAGACATCTTCTAGTTGCTGTATGCCAAGTTTGTTAAAATAAAAGCCCTTAGGTTAAATTGACCCCTCCCTAGGGAGGTCATTGATTTTCCTATATATGATAAGGGTTAATTGACATTTATGGAATGCAGCAGGGTAAGGGTTAATTGACATTTATGGAATGCAGCAGTATAAGGGTTAATTGACATTTATGGAATGCAGCAGGGTAAGGGTTAATTCACATGAAATTCGGCAGGGTTAGAGTTAATTGACATTTATGAAATTCAGCAGAGTAAGGGTTGATTGATATTTATGAAATGCAGCAGTATAAGGGTTAATTGACATTTATGAAATTCACAAGGGTAAGGGTTAATTCACATTCATGAAATTCAGCAGGATAAGGGTTAATTGACATTTATGAAGGTTAATTGGCATTTATTAAACTCAGCAGGGTAAGGGTTAATTGACATTCATGAAATTCAGCAGGGTAAGGGTTAATTGACATTCTTAAATTTCCTTTTATGTATATAGTAAAAACTAAAAAATCTTTTAATAACTCAAATAGCTAGAGCTTAGACATTAAAAATGAAAATCATATGTGTATTTATCAAAATTGTTCAAATAATAGTCCTGGGGTTGAAATTGGTTCTGCTCAGGGAGGTCATTGATTTTTCTTATATGCATATAGTAAAAAAAAATTTTTTTAAAAGACCCAAATAAACAAGTATTCTGACTCGGGTGAGCAATTTAGGGCAATCATGTCCCTCTGTTGGTCTACTTTCTGTATTGTTTTTTGGTCTAATTACTGTTTTGTTTTGCATCTATCTACGATTTGCTTGATATTTTTGAAGTTTAATTGTATCATTATGCTGACTCAATGTTCCCTTTTTCAATTATGTCTTGGTGAATTTGTAGTACAAACAGGTCTTTTGCTTTGTACAATGTTGTCTGTTTATTTGTATGTTTTTCATTACATTTATGTTTTGTTTTAGTTTCTTGTTTACCATATATTGACTGAATAACATTATCATATGTTCATGTCCTGTGTACAAATTTTTAAGGCATGATCCCCTTAATGCACCACATCAACTTTGATAGACCACTCCAAAGAAACTGAAGGGCATAAGTTCAAACCCAAGAGGAGTCATTTTTATGCCCCCGGGCATATAGTGATTGAACCGTCCTTCCGTACGTCTGTCCGTTCGAGGTTAACCTAGAACGGCAAGTTGGATTTTTGTTAAGTTCTACCTGTACCAATGGCTTCTAAGTTTACACACTTACTAATCAATGCAAAGTACATGATCTGGGCAAGTTTCATGACTCTGGCTTTCATATTTACCAAGTTATTGCCCTTTTCAGCACTTAGAAAATGAATAATAATTAACCTAAAACGGCAAGTTGGAAATATCTTAAGTTCTATCCATACAAATGGCTTTATAATTTCCACACTTACTTATCAATACAAAGTACATGATATTGCCAAGTTATATAACTGTGTCATCCATATTTCCAAGTGATTTCTCTTTTTTCACTTCGAAAATAGGGCCTTGTCTAGTTAACCTATTTCAGCAAGTTGGATTTATCTTAAATTTCTCCTAATTGCTTAATTTCTTTAATGATATCTTTCATATTTAATAGGTGGATACCTTTGATGGTCCTCTAATTTTTTGTGGAGTAAGCGGTCTCTAGGGTCAAGGTCAAGGTCACTGTTTTAAAAAATAAATATAAACATTTTTGCTCATACAGCCTTTATATTTTAGTTGATGTCTTAGTTTAATACAAACATGCCAAGGGAGATCCTCCTTCTTTGGGTGTAGTAAGGGGTCATTTGGGTCAAGGTCAATGTTACCAATGTCAAGGTCACCAATGTTAAAAATAGATTTTTACAGGTGTATTGACCTTATTTAATATTAGAATATATTGACATACCAACACTGAAAAGCAGTTGTTCCTGGTGAGCGACTCGGTGCCATCATGGCCCTCTTGTTTTAAATATTGTTACTGACAAGAATCTGAAACGGGGGCATTTGTGTTTAACAAACACGTTCTTGTTTTGTTTTTTTTCACCAGGTCTCTGATCCCTTGTGGAGAGTAACAAGTGTTTAATTTCAATAATGAAATATGATAGGTTTTGTTTTTAGTATCTTATATTAAGCCATTGTAATGATTTTTTCTGAGTGGTAGCAGTCGATTGTTAAGGTGCAAGATGTGGTGGGATGTCCAAACACTGATACAGAAATTAAAAGTTTTTACATGCAAACTTAAGTCTCCAGACTTTATAACTCGAGGGATAATTATTGATGTTGTTTTTGATCAAAAGCTGATTTCCTTAAGACACCATAAAGAATATTCATATAAGATGATCCAGTTTTAAATGTTGGGTTATAATTCAAAGTTGATTGTTTCTTTAAGCAATTTTGATGTTTACTCTGTAGATGATATGTAGATCAAATATTCATTTATTTAGAAGAAAAAGCAGAAAAACTGTATCAGATGTACATATGTATGAGAAAATAAAATTTATGTAGCTATTTCATGTGTTCTTTTTATATTATGCACAATTCAATATATTAAAGATCCAATTGTCTGCCTGGTCTGTCTAGATGGTAAAGCAACAACAGATGTAAGAGCTGCAAGAAGATTCTTTATACCCACAAGCATTATTATCCCCCGCCGAAAAATTTCGGCGGAGGATATAGAAATAGTCTCCGTCCGTCCGACCTTCCGTCCGTCCGTCCTTCCGTCCGACATTTTTGTCCGGAGCATATCTCTAAGAGAGGTATCAACTTTAAACTTCAAAGGTGGATGGATCTCATTGAGGAAAAGTGCAGTGCTTAAGAATGATAACTCTACCCTGCATTATTTTTGAGTTATTGCCCTTTGTTATTTTTCAAAATTAATTTTTGTCCAGAGCATAGCTCAAAAAGCCTTTGAGATATCAAAATGAAACTTCATAGGTGCATAGATCTCTGACTCAGGAGGTGTGCACTGCACAAGAATGATAACTCTACCTTTCATAATTTTTGAGTTATTGCCCTTTGTTCTTTTTCATACTTTAATTTTTTCTCAAAAAGTATTTGAGGTATCAACTTGAAACTTCATAGGTGGATAGATTTTACTGAGGAGGGATGCAGCACACAATAATGATAACCTACCCTGCATTATTTTTCAGTAATTGCCCTTTGTTATTTTCAGCCATCAGTATTCACATAGGTTTCAAATCTGTAATAACTATAGCCATCAGTTTTCATTACCAAAAGACCTCTTAAAATAGAATTATTCTGCTCTACTACATATACATTCATCCAATGAGCAAACACATTCGGCGGGGGATGGCCATGTTGACATGGCTCTTGTTTTAATTGTAAACATTTCTGAATAATCCTTATTGTTAATATTTCTAGACGCTGAATTTGAGAAATGCTCGAGAAAAATTACGCCGAGCATTTAGGAAGCTGGTTCTGCATAATGTTATGTTTTGAAGTACATGCCAGCATGCAAATACTTACACATGTAATGTTGATTGAAAGTGGATGACTGTCATGCAAATTGTTACAGAATATAACTGATGATAAACTTCCTGATATTTATACTTATATGGTCACAGGCATAATTATATGTGGTAAAGAAAAACTTGTTATATATTGCTTCCAATATGTTTGGTCAGATTGTGTCACAGACCCAAATTACTACTTTATATATACATATATATGTACATTTCAAAATTATGTACGCGTATGTTGAGTCTGAATTAGTTACAGACCCAATTGCTACTTAATATATCAATTTCAAAATTGTGCATATGTTGGGTCTGAATTTGTCACAGACCCAAAAACAAGTGTTGATTTTTAACTTTCAGATTTATATTGGGTTTGATATATGCGTTCTGTTCTGGACCCACTACCAACTCTTCAAATATATACAGTCAAACCTGTAAATAAAGGCCACCCAAGGGAAAGACTGGACATGGCCTTTATTGACAGGTGGCCTTTTATTACAGTCAATTCAAATAAGACTGAGAAAGGCATGTGTACACAGGTTAGCTGGAAAAAAAGCATGTACTAAAACACATTACCAGGAAAACGAAATTGAATATTATCTGTCCCGACAGTGTGCTTTTTTGCATACGGAAGGTCATAAGTTCAAATCCAACAAGGGGTTATACTTTTAATAGGCCTATGGTGTTTTGTTAATTATTTATTCAATTTCTATTCTATTTGTTTTCTTTTTACATTTCTTATACATGTATATATATTGTCCATGTTTTATATTCACAAGAATGCTATAACATATATAATAAGTTAAATTGAATTCAATTCATAAATCAAACAATGCATCCAACCTCCAAGGCACTCAAGTTGCGCTGGTACTGGCATGTTCGTCTCCAGTGCCAAGAGTGCCAATGATTTTCCTTGCAAGCCATTGTCACGTATAGCACAAAAGCTCAATTGAATACCTACCTGTACATTGAAAAAAAAGTTTAACAAAACAAATGCTGGAATTTGAACCTGCACCTGTATAGTTGAAAGACCTACCATAACAATATCTCATTGTAAGAAGTGTGGCCAATAGATATTATTTTCGAATTCGCTTTGCTTAACCGATAATAAATTATTTATCACCCAATAAAGGTTATGAAACCTTTGATTTTGGACAGAATAAACAACAACACTAATGTAGGATAAAGGCCTTTGTATTGTTTCAATATCGTTGTATACAAATCAATAAAAATAACAGCTGGTATTTCTGTGAGTTTAATGAATCCATGTGTCATTGTCTCTGGACATGCAATCTTGAAAGCTCACAACTTGCCGAATAAACTATTATACTAAATATTTACAAGTTAATTCAAACAACACAAACACTTTTTCGCTACCAAGCAATCAAATGATGGGGAAAAATGGCGTAATAAAAGCATTGCTTCTGGATGGGCGGGTAGGACACGATGTGTTCACTACACTACGAAGTCCTCGAGGTGGCGATTAAACCCGCCTTTCAACTGTGTTTCCATATCACGACCTGCGAGCACGAATATTTGTACTAACTACATGTATGTTATACTTTACTTATAGTTTGATTTTATTGACCTGTCAATTATGAATACATTACAGGACTCATTTAAATATTCGATCCCACTTCGGTTTGGTCCGTGTAGTTTACGAGAATTAATGTGGAGTATGTAAGTCATGGATTGAAAGTCACACCAGCTTAATGTAAATGCTTTCGTTAATTCATGATAGCACAGTCGGTAAAGAGAATGCCTGATAATTGAGAGGTCTGTGGTTCGATCCTTACTGTTGCCACTAATACTCTTTCTTTATTTTTGCAGTATATTTTAAGGGAACATATTTGTAGTGTGTTTTACGGCATTGAAAATACATTTATTGATTTTAATCCGTTTTAATTTTTTAACATGAATTCTTAAACATGTTATTTAAATGAGTATAGACATAACAAAATTAAGTAAAACATAATAAAACAAAACAAACAATATAAAGTAATCATATATATAGCTTCAACAATGTTGAAAGTATTAATAAGAAAAAAAAACATGGACCAACGCGGTCTCGAACTTAAAAACACGTGTGGCAGTTAGATTAAAAACTCGTGCTTTACCCTATTGCGCTATAACGCTGAGTGCACTTAGTTTATAGATACAAATTAAATTAAATTCCATCGTACAGCGTACATCTCACGGAACTTACCGAAAATCTACCGAAGATTAATATACTGTGTGCATCGACCGTGTAATCAGTATGTATTTGACAGGTTAATAAAACCAAACAATAACCCAAGAACTGCAAAAATACTTTTACAACACTATCCATACACACATGACTTACCTTCCCTGAAATGCACTGATCCATGCTGTGTTTACAAGAGTTCCGAAATAAACAAACTTCAACAGTAGACTATTTAATGTGCTAGGGAGGTTGATACTAGAAGACATATTATAACTACTGATATATATGTGATAAAGGTCTAATTTTATAAACAATGTTGGGTTGACTTTTATTGCAGACCCAATTATATATGTTCGCGTTTGTAACATATACATGTATATATATATATTCATTTATTTATAACAAAATGCTTGTTGGGTCACAGACCCTATTATAAATTGGGTCAGACCCAAAATTGCAGGATATTCAGATCCCGCTTTGTCTGCATGAAATGCTTATATATATAGGTATACATGTTATACTGAAGAAAAACAAATACTTTTTTAGCTCGACTATTCGATAAGAATAAGTAGAGCTATTGTAGTCACCCGAGCGTCGGCGTCGGCGTAACCACTTATGTTAAAGTTTTTGTAATAGTTCAAATATTTTCAAAGTCCATTGAGATATGGCTTTGAAACTTTGCACACTTGTTCACCATCATGACCCCAACCTGTAGACAGGAGGAGGTAACTCTATCAAGCATTTTGACAGAATTATGCCCCTTTTTCAACTTAGAATTTATGTTAAAGTTTTTGTAATAGTTCAAATATTTTCAAAGTCCATTGACATATGGCTTTGAAACTTTGCACACTTGTTCACCATCATGACCCCAACCTGTAGACAGGAGGAGGTAACTCTATCAAGCATTTTGACAGAATTATGCCCCTTTTTCGACTTAGAATTTACGTTAAAGTTTTTGTAATAGTTCAAATATTTTCAAAGTCCATTGACATATGGCTTTGAAACTTTGCACACTTGTTCACCATCATGACCCCAACCTGTAGACAGGAGGAGGTAACTCTATCAAGCATTTTGACAGAATTATGCCCCTTTTTCAACTTAGAATTTATGTTAAAGTTTTTGTAATAGTTCAAATATTTTCAAAGTCCATTGACATATGGCTTTGAAACTTTGCACACTTGTTCACCATCATGACCCCAACCTGTAGACAGGAGGAGGTAACTCTATCAAGCATTTTGACAGAATTATGCCCCTTTTTCAACTTAGAATTTATGTTAAAGTTTTTGTAATACCTCTAATATTTTCAAAGTCCATTGACATATGGCTTTGAAACTTTGCACACTTGTTCACCATCATGACCCCCACCTGTAGACAGGAGGAGGTAACTGTATCAAGCATTTTGACAGAATTATGCCCCTTTTACGACTTAGAATTTACGTTAAAGTTTTTGTAATAGTTCAAATATTTTCAAAGTCCATTGACATATGGCTTTGAAACTTTTCACACTTGTTCACCATCATGACCCCCACCTGTAGACAGGAGGAAGTAACTGTATCAAGCATTTTGACAGAATTATGCCCCTTTTTCGACTTAGAATTTACGTTAAAGTTTTTGTAATAGTTCAAATATTTTCAAAGTCCATTGACATATGGCTTTGAAACTTTGCACACTTGTTCACCATCATGACACCAACCTGTAGACAGGAGGAGGTAACTGTATCAAGCATTTTGACAGAATTATGCCCCTTTTTCGACTTAGAATTTACGTTAAAGTTTTTTGTAATACCTCAAATATTTTCAAAGTCCATTGACATATGGCTTTGAAACTTTGCATACTTGTTCACCATCATGTCACCAACCTGTAAACAGGAGTAGGTAACTCTATCAAGCATTATTTTTTACTATCAAGCACTAGAATAGTCGAACTTTGCTGTCCTACCGACATCTCTTGTTTGCACATTCAATGGTCATATCACCTTTCTTTGAGGTATGTCCCAATATGTGGTTTTAAAACTACAGACCCAAGTTGTTGGTGACTTTAAGTATATATATATATATATATATATATATATATATATATATATATATATATATATATATATATATATATATATATATATATATATATATATTTAACCTATATTAAATTGTTAACAAGTAACTGATACCTGACCAAGATTGTTTACATATTGCACTTAAGTTTCGTTACGAAGATCTTTCCAAATATTCAAATGACATTATACTACTTATTTCAGGCAGCTCAAAATGCAATCTGTAACTGATATGACTACCCTTATAAAACATCAAAAGTAAATTGTATAGATTTTCGAAACCTAATACTGTAGTGACGTTATGAACATGTGTAGTCTAAAAATATAATAAGTCGGCCATTCGTTTCGCTAAACTAACTCTGCTCTTTAATTAGATTATCATCTTGTATCCTTATCTAAATGAACAATTAAAACATCTATACCTCTTTTATTTTTAAAGAGTAAAATGCTCATTTAGATTGTTTACATGGCAGCATCATTAATACATGTAACTATTTTAATATAAAACTTGTTTGTAAAATGAGCAATGAATGGGATAGTTGCATCTTCTTTCGAAAATGCTAACACATATACATTTAGTTATCATCTTTTTAAACTGAAAGGTGTGCATATTATATACAATCAAGCAAAGTTCAGAGTACAACCCACACAAATTGATTAAGTAGATTCTAATAAGTATATTTTATATCCCATATGAGTTTATATAACATAGTTTTATTTTTAAAAAAATAACATTATTTAGCAGAAAAAATTGTGAAATATCTTACTTACTCTTTCTAATTGCTATTTTATCTATAATACAGAATAGTTATTGAAACATTGAAATAAAATGTATACTGGCATGCGAGCAGTTTCCGTACAAAAATCGTAGTTACTTAATCATTATTTTTTATTACGCTCACTCACCAAAATTTGAATGTTACACATCAATATTCGGCTCGTCACACAAATCATGGTAATTCCATCATGTTCTAAACATAGAATAACCCTTAGTTATGAGGCCTCATATGGGGTACCGAAATTATCCATTATTTTGTATGAAGAGAAGTAGTTCCCGTACATAAAATTTAACCCATTATAATTATACAATTTTATTATATCGGACCTATTTTTCATTTATAATTGTTGATCAAACCATTTTCTAAGAGATAAATAGATGTAATTCAGAAAATAGAAAGTAGACTAAACGCGTGTATCTATTACCCGGTACCGTTACCCCCAACGCATTCACATGCGATGGCATGCTTGTATGCATGATATTTTACGCATCAAAGCCATAAAATTATTTTATATAGTGATATTGGTGAAAATTCTGATAATTAAACAAGTTTTCATCACATTGCCTTCTGATCTGTAAACAGGTGGTATTAGTGGAAAACCCTTTAACATGCCTCACGTGTAAGTATGTTTGCGCATGCGCGCAAGGACGGAATTCCCCAGATAAAACAAGGTCACGTTTTGACAACGCACAGGTGAAAGTGATTTAAAATGAGACTTTTTATACGTACTGCCGAACTGACACTTAGATTTTGTCTCGTTTATGTATCTGCTTGATTTGAAATGAATTTTTGAAGAATGCATGTAAAAATCAAGCGTTTAAATGAAAAATACGGGTACTGCTTCTGTACGGGAACTGCTCGCATGCCAGTATATTTATAAAACATCTGTTACAGTAATGTTAAGACTAAAACTAAAATAAATAAAACGTTACAGTTGTAACTAAATAAAAAGAAAGTTTAAAGATACATTATGCTCAAATGTGATATTTTGAATTTCTGATAGATGCTAACCAGTCTCTTTTTAAATTTAAAATAATCATCCTTTGAGTACACGCAGAGTAGATTCTCTTAAGATTCACACTCCCGAACCCGTTCCTGAAACAAGCCAGTACTAAGCATTGCGTGTAAAGAATAAACGCATTGCCCCTGACGGGGTTAAAACCCATGCGTCTACCACTTGGCAACGCTGTCATAAAAATGACAAGTGTTTTAAAATTTGGATGTTAAATTGATCGGTATTAGGGAATGAAGCTTTAAAAACACAGACTATGCATGCTATCATTCAAATAAGACATATTCAGTCAGAATTTCTAAGATTTCAAAAATAGTTTCTGCAATATCCATAGATGAGCATAGTTTATCTTTCAGTGCTTTATTATAGCATCTAATCAAAATCCTAAAACGCTGTCTTTACGTTTGAAGGGAGAATACAACAGGCTTAGGTAGTAATTTGTAACATATTTTAAGCAATATGTTTGTAAGAGTTATCCACTAGTTCAATATTGAGTAAAACTTAGCTTATAGTACCCTATTATCACTTACTATAACATACACTTTGAGAATGGAACAATTCTTTCTAAAAAATCCTGAATAATAGAATGTAGGCAAACATTTTTGCAATGAAATAAATATGATAAACACTTATAAACTTAAATTAAACTCTAACAATGCATATTGAACATACGTCATTGTTTGAATTTAATAATAGAATTGAGAAAAGGCTTCATGTACAAGTTAAGAGTAACTCAATACTTTTTTCAAAAGATACTTTTGCGGTGTTTGATGATGTAACAATGTTGTTTTTTATAATTTACAAGTATCTATCAGTAACATATGTGTCATTGTTACATGAATTTACCAGGAATACCTAAAAACAACTTCAATAAACATGATCTGCTCTACTGGGAATTTCTATTCCGGTAACGTACATAAGACTGTTGATGATAAGAACCCGTAATCTTCCCTGATAGTTGTTAACAATTGTGACTTCTACCCGAATAAAACAGATATAAATGTTATCAGAATATTCACTTCTCTTTTCCCTTCTTTCCTTTTTCTATACCCTGTCTGCAATGCCCTTGAGAATTGGAAAATTTAGTTTCACGTTTATTCAGAATAATATCATAACATTCCGTACAACCAATACTTTGAACGAATGACACATTTGTAAGAATATTCGCATTTACTTTTATATGTCATATTGTGCATTTAGCTAGATTTTAAAATGACACATTATATTTGTAATAAGGGACGGAGAAATACTTATCTCTATCTGTATATATACTTATTGTAGTAGTAGAATGATGCAACATACCTTATAATATTGTTACAATTTGTACTGTATTTATTAAATAATTTTAGCACAAATTGAATAGTTCTTTGTTTGACTTTGCTCGTGACAGTAGCTGTTGCACGGGAAGGATAAAAACCCAGAAAATCTCCATCTAAAACTAAGTAATTGTTCATGGAAGTATCTTTTGACAAAGAATCATGGATAACGGTTAACAATTAGCATACCTTATTTTCGTCTCTCTATTTAGCACACTAAACAGTTTTTACATTAGTTTGCTCAAAACCAAATGTGAATTGCTTATATTGTCATTATTTACGAGTCCAAGGGACAGGACGTGAAGTTGTTGCGCACTTGGTTCAAACGAGAAAAACGGTTGCAAACTTGACAAAATGGCTAACGGGTCATGATTATTTACAATAACTGCACGTATTATCATCAGGTAAGGGGGTTTGTGAATGGAAGAAATGCGCACGCGCTTTATGGCAGTTGAACAGGAAAAATATAAAAAACAAGATTTAGCAATGCAAAGCGACACGAAGAGAATGCTTTATCGACAGAAAAAATACAGTCACACTGGACTACCGTAGGACACCGAACAAATGGAAAAGAGAGGGCACAAAAGTCGGGACATGGAGTGGTCGCACCAGCAAATGATAAAAAATGACAGCCAAATAAAGAAACCTCTAAATTCTTACGTCATTTAAAACAAATTTGAAAGCAAGTAAAAAATACAATTACATTCATAATTTTTTAAAGGAATGTCTGTTGTGGTGCGGGTTTTTTTAATGATGGTACAACGGGGGTAGGGTAGGTAGGTCTCCGTGTCCATAATATCCTTCAACAAATAAATGAAACATTTCTGTGCCGTATTTAATTTCTCCGTAGTATAATAATATTCCGTTAACTTGAAATAGTCACTCATCTTTTGTATTTATTTAAAAATTCTTAAGTTATTATAAACACACAACTCAGTACGTCCATTTTTCCGTTTTTATTATATAGTTTTTGTCATCTTTATAACAATAATTCCAACCGGTTGAAAACAACAATAGATGTACATTATATTGCACCGCAGAAAACTGCGGCACCAACACTTTAAACTTAAACTATTACATGTTAAGTGTCTGACTGCCTGAATAATTCTATCTCAAAAAGTTCTGTCTCTTTTATTAATACAAAAGTAAACGTAACAAAGGTTTCAATCAATTAACCAATGAGAAAATGGCCCTTAAACAGCAAAATATTAACCAATGAAAATACATTTTATCAAACATGAAATTGTAGATTTGACCAATAAAAATGGTTCGATTACTTTTAAGACTGATTAACACGCCAGATGTCAAAAGTCAGCGGCCTGTTAATTCCTTTCTTTAAGTCAAACAGATAATCAGATAAGAAAACTTCAAATAAAGGTCGTAGATAAAATTAATGATAATAATCATGTTGTCATACATGTGACGTAAATAAACATAAATGTGTCAGACACGTAAATTGCAATAAACATGTCAGGGGTCTGGCTAATTGATAACTTACATATTTCTGAATTTCAATAATTTAAAAACTTTTCATAACATAAACAAGAAAATATAATAATTTTACGAAAAGTATTTTGAAAGAATCAAATGAAAAAAATACAGCATAACACTGTGACTAATCAGTATGATCTTCGCTGAATCCTTTTGCAGTTTATTATTTGACTAAAAAATAAGTTTGCACCTAAAATGCGCTTGAACAAGATTATTTCGTGTATTGAAACTTTATTTGGAACATGCAAATCCAAACATTTACACAGTATTGAAAAATACATATTTCGTCTTGTTTGTTGAACTTCAAAACTTACATATGCGAATAAATGAGTATATATATCGCCTTGGACTGTCACTTGTCAGATCTCAAAATATGTACATAACCAGTTTATATCTTCAATAACTTCTTAATATCAGAAGTTTTTCAGCTGAGACCTGAAACCGAAGGTGCCCTTTTCATTGCTTTAAGACATAGGCAAATAAAAGAATTTAAAAAAAAAATCAAAATAGCAAGCAAACCCACTAACCTGAAGAAAATACGCGCAGGTGTTGTAAATATTCAAATATTCATGACTCGGTAGCAATTTTGTCAAGTTTGCAACCAATTTCCTCGCCTGAACCAAGTGTGCATGTCCCTTGGAGTCTGAATTGCAAAACAATGTTAATCATACATGGTAACGTGCTAATAGCCTTTTCAATAGTAATATTAGGTCAAAATTTAAACATAAAATAGCTTAAAAGTTTCTGTACTACAATTTTGTTAAGGAGTCCATTTTTGTTTTTGCATTTTACAAGCGTATTTGTTACACAACCATTTACGGCGAGCGTTTTGACAATATAAGTTTTTCAACAACATCATGCAATTATATTTAAAGTTACATTATGCCCATTCGAGGGCATATAGTAAGTTTATAGATGAAAGTCAAAATTAGTTAACATTTTGCCATAATTCCTATAAATTTAAAGATTTACTTCGCCTGATCGATAAATAGATAGCCTTTGTTGCCCAACTAAACAGCCATCCGAATTTACCTGTAATGTAAACAGTGGGACAATCTTTTTATATTTTAGGCAATTGTTCATTTTTCAGTCACCATTATAAAAGGCAATCCTTTGAAATAAAAAAAGTTTGGTTGATGTTCAAAATATCTAACAATTGTCTCATTTAAGGGTTCTTCTTTTCGAAATCTTCGAAATTAGGCCCTACTAAGAAGATTTTTTCTTTTCCGAATTTCGATCTGTCAATTTCACAATTCTTATGAGAATCAGTGTAAACTTGAAACGCTTGAATACACGCGAAATAAAAACATTTCGAAACATTCAATACGATATCGTATTCATATAAGTTTTAAACAACTTGATCTCGACCGCGATCGTTTATCGATTTGATTAAATGTTAGCAAAACATGTATATTCTATAAGGGATTTATATTAAAATGCCTTATTATTTTTACAACAATATAAGCTACAATGGGCTAAATTTCACCCAAATAATTTAACCGGTACATCTTTATGTGAACTTCTAAAATACTTAGCTTTAGCCCAAGTTTCTCTTAATATATATAATAGACAGATGTTCATTACGTCGAAACCTCTTCCGGGGATAAGAACAATTTTAAAGAAATGGAAGAAACTTTAGCAAATCAACTATCAAATTACATAGTCATTTAAAAAGTAGCAAACGAAATTAAAACGCCATTTTTGCACAAAAGAAAAACATGCATGTATCAGACCTGCAGTCATTTTCACATTTTCAGAACAAAGGTTACATTGTATATTTAACCAGATGTCAAATTAACATCGGTGATGTGTCCACTCAAGATTTATGAAATTTAATGAATACTACATGTATATAATATTTAGAATAAACTTTCATATAGATCTATTGAAAGAGCGCATCAGAAAATATTGTTCATAGCACTTAATATGCACTGTCGGACCGTATATGTCACGGAAGAAATATGCACACGTTTTGGAAAATATTCGGCCAAATTAAAATCACAATGAAAAGGGGTAGGGTAGGAAATTTGACAAAAAGATGTTTCCCTCTAAACCCAAAGGGATTGGGGGGTTCAAACCCCCAAACTCAGGTCACAAACCAGGGTTCCTCATTTGACCCATACGGGTTTTAGTTTTTGGGAAGCGGAAATTTAAAAGTGATTAATAAAATTTAAAAAAAAACGTTTTTTAACAACGAGCTTTTGTAACACCACATTTTGGGGGTCAAACCTTTTTTGGGGCCCAACCCCCAAAATTTTGGTTACCGATTTTGGGGTCCCCCCCCCAGAGTCCCTTAGCACTTTTGGGTCCAAATTTTCCGCCCCCAAAGGCTTAAAAGGTAAAATAAAATTTTTTTAAACATCAGGAAAACGACCGCACTTTGGGGTCATAGAAAATTAATGTTCATTATGTTTTAAATAATATATTGTAGTCAAAGCGAATGGTAAACAAAAATTAAGGTATTAAAAAGATGCAAAACATGTGCCCTGGATTATAGTAGAAGCAATAGGGATTTAAATGGTCTTGATAAGTAAGTAAAGAACTTTCACCAAATAAATCACCTGATAAAGAATTTGTATCAATTATTAAGCTTAAAATATTTTTTTCTCAATTTTCCATTTATTTTAAAAACCTTTCATTAACTCCATTGTTTTTAGCTAAATGGATTATTTTCCCGTTTTTTATTTAACATTATAAATTCATGTTTGCTCTTTCTAACGAAGTATGTAAGATTTCCCATTAAAAAAGCCTCTGGCGAACGGTTGTTACAGAGCTTACAAAATCCTTAAGTTTGTTGATAAGCTTAATAATGTATTTGTGTAACCTGTGTATCGTTTTCTGTTTATCACTGGTATATTGTATCCTCCGTGTTATGTTGTATTTGGTTGGTATTCGCCTAACTGTTGTGTCGTCGTTTGTTTGCCTAACTGTGGTAATGTTTTGTATAGTCCTGTTTCGTACGAGAGGTCACTGTAAGTTGAAAGGTTGTATGAATGTGTTCACTAATATTTCACGTGCATGACCCTAAAATCCCCGCGAAACATTTTCTTGCTTAAGTAAATAATTTTCCCTTCGCCAGTTCCACATTATACGAGTAACTGATAACTTACTTTACAGTATAGTTGTTGATAGTAGTAGTTACTTATTATAGTAAACTTGAACATCATTTATGGAAAGTTCTTGTATGCTGATCCTGGTAAGAATTTATATATTTCTAATGTCATATTTATTCTTTTCCATTGATGAATTGGATGAAATGTGTAATTTTATTATTTTGTAAATCAATTATTTGTAATTCCTTTGTATTTTGTTTGTAGGCTCGTTTTTTTGTATGTCCGACAATAAAATGATGAAATAGAAGCAAGTCTTCAATCATTTATCCCCGGTTACAAATGGCCCCCCGACGGGGAATTGAACCCCGGTCTCCCGCGTGACAGGCGGGGATACTCACCACTATATATATGCTTATACCCAAGACTAAGCCCCCACATATTAAGGATACTATTCCGTCCACATCTACCATACCAACTGTGCCATTTGATATTTCTGGTACAGGGGCACCATTATTTGCCAATACAGGTACAAAACCTAAGGTCTCGGTTAGTATTCCTCCACCTATTCCTTTGCCAAATTTGAGTCTTGGTAATCCATTAGCAAATCAATTTATGGCTTCTACGCCTGGTCCCTCTTTGTCTGTTCCCAATCAGGTAACAATGCCCCATTCAGTCATTCCCAAGATTCCTTTTTTTTCAGGAGATGAACCTTTACCTAAGGGTGAAGTTCCATATGTTGTTTGGAGATATGAAGTTACAATGTCTGTTGACAAATCCGGATTTAACAAGGTCTACTGTTCTCCAGATTATTAGGGATCATTAAGGGGTACAGCTAGGATCATGACAGTACCATTAGGTCAAAATGCAACTGTCAAAGAAATATTAGGTAAACTTGATGTTATGTTTTCAGAGGCTTCAACTAAGGAAGATTTGTTGACTCAATTCTTTAATAGTAGACAAAATCCTAATGAGTCGGTAACTACATATGCATGTAGGTTAGAAACCCTTTTACAGTCTATTATTGACAAAGGTCAACTCCCAGGCTTAGCAAGGAATGACATTTTGCGTCATAAATTTTGGACAGGTTTATATTCTGATATGCTGAAATTTCAGACTAGGCATAAGTATGACTCTCTTGATGACTACAATTTGTTAGTTCGAGAGATAAGGAAAGTAGAAAAAAGAGACTTCTATTAATCCTACTCAAACGTCTTCTGTCCCATCAACTAAGCATACAATAAAACATACACCATTGTCTGCTGAATCTTCTTTTGAGCAACAACTGTCTGCTTTAGAAAATAAGTTGGATTCTAAAATAACCAATATGGAATCTAAACTTTCATCTTTTAAAGATACTATAGAAGCAAATATAGATTCCAAATTTAACTTGATACTTCAGAAATTAGAAAATCGAAGTTCTAATTTCAGGTCAAGTTCACACAATAATTTGGAACCAAACAAATAACAAAAGCAGGTACAACAACAACAACAACAACAACAGCAGCAACAACAATAACAGTAACAACAACAAAAACAGTAATTCTCACACAAACACAAGCAACACCAACAATAACAACACAAATTTTAGTTCTAGATCTTATTCTAGAGGTAGAAGGCAGAGGTCATGGTAGATATAACCCTCGGGATTCGAACCAATCAAACTGATAACCGCCTCTGTTGCGGGGCAGAATAGAGGTTGGTAATCTTAGTGTCACTGAGCCCAAATCATTTGTAAATAAATCAAGTAGGACTCAACATAGTTCAATTGTAGAGAATCTTATTGGACCTGCAAATGAACACAGTGTTATTGTAAATGGAAATACCTTCAAAATGTCTGCTTGATTCAGGTTCTATGGTTTCTACCATTAGTCAGTCTGCATTTGAGACTTTAAATCCTAAGGCTACTTTAAAAGCTTTAGATTCACTTGGACTTACTCTCTCTATTGCAGATGGTTCTTCATTGAAATATTCAGGTTATATTGAAGCAACTGTATGTGTTCCATTTTTATCGTATTTTAACCTTGACATTCCTATTCTGGTAATACCAGACAATGATTTTAATATTTCTTGTCCAATAATTATTGGAACAAATGTACTTCGCCGTTGTAAAATGTTTGTGAAGGAAGTACCTGAGGAATTATCTATTCCTGAACAGTGGCAAATGGCTATGGATAGTATTGACTCTCATACTTACCCTGTAAAGGTGTGTGGAAAGAAAAGTGTAAAAATACCTCCATTTGAGAGTATCACACTTAATGGCATTGCTAGGAATCTTGATCAGTCTATATGTTCTGTAGTTACTGAATGTCCTGAAATCTTTAAAGGGTATACAGTTTGTCCACGTGTCATCAAAACACATAATGCTGTTTCTGCAAAAATATCAGTCAAGGTTTGTAACATGACTGCTAAAATATTGACTATCAAACCCAAGTCAGAAATCTGTACTATTACAGAAGCTAAAGTGATAGATGATATTTCTTCTTATATTTCTCCTGATGTTCCTTCAGAACCTCCAATCAAGGACATTTCAGTTGATTCTTCCAATCTAACACCAGAACAAACTTTAAGATTTTATCAGGTTCTTGGTAAATGGAAGGGCATTTTTTGTACATCTACTAAAGAAATCCAAACCACTGATTTGATTGAGCATCATATAGAATTGGAAGATGAAACTCCTTTCAAGGAACCGTATCGCAGAATACCTCCAGCTTTATATGAGGAAGTTAGGCAGCACATCAGAGAAATGTTAGATGCCAATATTATAAGGGAATCTAATTCGCCTTTTTCCTCAAATGTTGTTCTTGTGAGAAAACCTACAGGTGCCCTTAGATTTTGTGTTGATTGGCGTAAGTTAAACAACAGAACACGCAAAGATGCATACATGTTACCACGCTTTGACGACACTATTGATGTCTTATCTGGTTCAAAAGTATTTTTTCTAAAATAGACCTTCATTTCTGCATACTGGCAAATTGGGTTTAGCAGAATGTGATAAGCCTAAAACTGCTTTCTCTGTAGGAAACTTAGGTTTCTATGAGTGGAATAAAATGGGATTTGGTTTAACAAATGCCCCCGCTACCTTTCAGCGTTGCATGGAAAAATGTATGGGTGATATGCATCTCAAAGAATGTTTAATTTTTTTTAGGATGAACATTTAATATTTTCTTCCACTTTTGAGGAACATATTTCCAGGTTAGAGTCTGTCTTTCAACGACTCAGTGATCATAATTTGCGTGTCAAGCCTTCCAAGTGTGAATTTTTCAAGTCTTTCAGTTACATATTTAGGGCATGTTGTTTCTGCCAATGGTATTGCCACAGACCAAATAAGCTTTCAGCTGTACAAGATTGGCCTGTCCCTATAAATATAAAAAAACTCTTAGACAATTCCTTGGATTTACAGGGTACTATCGTAAATATGTCCCAAACTATGCCCAAATAGTACAACCCTTGAATGAACTTTTACAAGGTCATGGTGACAACAAACGATCAAAGGGGTCTAAGAAAAAGGCTAAAACACCAGTTAAGTGGGTCTGGGGTGGAGCACAACAAAAGGCCTTTGAGTTTAATTTAAGGAAAAGTTAGTTTTCTCCACCAATATTAGTTTATGCTGATTACTCCTTGCCCTTTTATCATGCACACGGATGCAAGTACCCATGGTCTTGGTTCGGTCCTTTTACAGGAACAAGAATGGTAAGGAACGCGTAATTGCATATGCAAGTCGTAGCCTCAACGACCAAGTGAGCGTAACTAACCCCGCCATAAACCTAGAATTTCTAGCCCTTAAATGGAGTATACAGATAAATTCCATGATTATTTATATGGAAATGAATTTGTCCGTCCAAAACTGACACAATCCTTTAACCTAAATGTGACTACCACGCTAAGCTAGATGCACACAACATAAGATGGCCTTGCAGACTTAGCCAACTACTAACTTTACTATGGAATATCGTAGTGGTAAGCATAACAATGATGCTGATGGCCTATTCCAGACGACATATTTTTCAAGATGAGCTTAAGGCTATCTACCAAGCAAGTTATTATTTCCCTGCTCCTATCATAAACTGTACTTCAGGTGCAGCAGCCCCTTCAGATGGCCACTGAAGAGGCTGATGTTACTGGATTTCAATTGCAAGCTGATTGGTTTTAAAGAAACAGTTCCCAAAATTTATAAATACTTTGAGTTTGTAATGAACTTCCCACGTTAAACGGGTTTTCCCCGCCCGGGGGAAAAAAACCGGTTTTTAAGCAAACCCGCTGTACAGAAGGGACATTAAAGAAAGCAAAACGGCCTTTTCCCTAAAAATAAATTATTTTGTACCAAAAACCGCTTAACATTGGGTGGGCAAAAAATCAAACAGGGTTGTCATTCCTGAATCACATAGGAAAATCGCCATGAAAGGTATTTCCCTAATGATGCCCCGGGGAAACAGGGCAAAGAGAAGAAAATTTTGGGTTTTGGGAGAAAAAAGGGTTTTTACTGGCCTGGTATGGGGAAAAAGGAAAATTTTCAAGGGTTGAGGGGAAAAGCCAAACCCCCCTGTACAAGCGTAAAACCCCCATGTAACAAAACCTTTTGCCAACTGAAAAACCTATCCATACTACCAGACCAATGGAATTGTTTCCCATAGACTTTCTTTTAAAGCTTGAGCCCAGTAAAGGTGGTATTGAAAAATATCCTTGTAATAGTGGACCATTTTACACGTTTCGCACAGGCTATTCCATGGCAGGAACCAGAACTGCAGCTACCACAGCGAAGGCACTCTATGAAGGGTATTTTCGATACTACGGGTTCCCAGAGCAATTGCATAGTGACCAAGGTCGCAACTTTTTAAGTCGCACCATTCAGGAGTTATGCAAGATTGCTGGCATTAAAAAGTCCAGAACTACTCCATATCACGCCATGGGAAATGGAGGTGCTGAACGTTGGAACCAAACACTCCTGAAAATGCTTGGAACCCTTGAAAACCACCAGAAAGTATGACTGGAAGGCATACATAGGTCCATTGGTTCAGGCATACAATGCCACCAAAAATGATGCAGCAACCGGAATATGCCCCTCACTTTCTGATGTTTGGTTTGGCACCCACGGCTTCCTGTAGATGCTTATCTTGGCACAGATCCTTCAGAAGAGCACACAGGGAATCAGTCCTCTTATGCATCAAAAACTCCATCGGAGATTGCAGATAGCATACCGCAGGGCTGCAGAGAGAAGCTGGTAGGATGGCTGCCAAAAACAAGACCATATATGATCAGAAAGTGAGGCATAACTCCGACTTGATGTTGGAGATAAGGTACTGATTCGGAAAGTTGGAGTGAAAGGGACTAACAAAGTTTGTCAGATCGTTGGGATGAGGAAATTTTATTATAGTCCTTTCTATACCCAATCCTGACATTCCCCGTGTATAGAGTTCAGCAAGAAACAAGAAGGGCCGCAATTAAGACTTTACACCGGAATATGTTACTTCCCTATCCTTTTAAACTCAACTTGTGGAACAGGAGAGTATCAAACCTAGACCAGAAAGCAGCTCTCGCAAAGAACTCCTAATAAGTTTCAGGTCGACAGCCGATACTCTGTCCACTTGAAATCGAGATTCCACTGATTCCGATTCCCAGATAATAACGAAACATTATACCTACCTCCACCACTAAGACCCAGAAAACGTCCTAAAGAACAGTCCAGTAGGTCTAAACATACTGTGTCTGTGACCCCAGAACCTTCAAAGGCTCTGGAATCATTTCAGAGTGACCCCTCTGCGGAGACCATTACTCTATCTGACCATTTTTCAAGAATTGATGGTTTTATCACCCGCAATCAGAGACTGAGACTAATTTGGTAAGTGATCAGGAAGTTGGCTCCACCCCAGTACCTAACCCTGAACCTCCTCCTCCAAGTCCTCGTCCTGTAAGGCGCAGAGTCCCACCGCAGAGATACGGTGAATGGGTTACCCCTATTGTAACAAATCCTAGCCAAGATTTGGAAGTATTTTGTATGATTATCATATATTATTATATAATGTTAAAATTTTGAAATTTACTTAATTAATTTCTTCACAGAAAATTAAGGTCAGTAAACCTGATTTATCAATGTTACTATTTTAGAAATAACTAGGAACTATGTCTGAACAAATCATATATGTTTTCATGTGTTTATACAGTTTAAAAAAAAATATAAATAAAAAAAAAAAAAAAAAAATTGTCTCCACATCTGCCATAGGTGAACAAGTTGTTGTTTGTATGTGGAGAAGTTGATCTTGAAGTATTAGAGATGATGACGGATTTATTATTGCATACTAGTACCAGTGTACTGTGATGCAACTTTGTCTATCTATTGTAAATATTTGTAAATAGATTTATTTGAATATAGAGCTGAATCATATATATGAACCAATTTCAATTAAAGAAATTAACTTATTAATTTCACATTACAATTGAAAATTCATTAAAAAGATATCAATAGATTTATATTTGTCATTTCATAAAGACAAGAAATAGACATAATTGTTGTGTATTATTATACACATATGATTTATTGAAAGATGATTAATGTCCTGATGTTTTTATTTGAAACTCAAATATAATTGAGTTATGGAAATGTCAGGAGCCATTTCCTTAAAGGGAGGGAATGTGTAACCTGTGTATCGTTTTCTGTTTATCACTGGTATATTGTATCCTCCGTGTTATGTTGTATTTGGTTGGTATTCGCCTAACTGTTGTGTCGTCGTTTGTTTGCCTAACTGTGGTAATGTTTTGTATAGTCTGTTTCGTACGAGAGGTCACTGTAAGTTGAAAGGTTGTATGAATGTGTTCACTAATATTTCACGTGCATGACCCTAAAAATCCCCGCGAAACATTTTCTTGCTTAAGTAAATATTTCCCTTCGCCAGTTCCACATTATACGAGTAACTGATAACTTACTTTACAGTATAGTTGTTGATAGTAGTAGTTACTTATTATAGTAAACTTGAACATCATTTATGGAAAGTTCTTGTATGCTGATCCTGGTAAGAATTTATATATTTCTAATGTCATATTTATTCTTTTCCATTGATGAATTGGATGAAATGTGTAATTTTATTATTTTGTAAATCAATTATTTGTAATTCCTTTGTATTTTGTTTGTAGGCTCGTTTTTGTATGTCCGACAATAAAATGATGAAATAGAAGCAAGTCTTCAATCATTTATCCCCGGTTACATTTGTAAAAATCACTTTTTATAGTCCGATCGAAAAACTTGATGTTTCACCAGAACATTGCAATATAGTATATTTATAGTTCTTTGGAAAAAATTATTAACTTCATTTTTAGCTCACCAGAGCCGAAGGCTCAGGGTGAGCTATTAGTATCAAAGGAGGTACTCCGGCGTCCGTCGTCCGTCGTCATGCGTCAACAATCGTCTTCTTCTCTGAAACTACTGGGTAGATTTAACTAAAATTTGGTCTGTAGCATCCTTGTAACAGTCACACTTAGATTTGCTCATGTCATTTCAATGGCCCCTTTAACGGGTCAGCAGAGCTAAAAATAGAAAAACCTTTAAACATCTTCTACTACAGAACTAAAATATGATCACCAAACATTGTCTGTAGCATTCTTAGGTAGTCGTTTATCAAGTTTGCTCATATTAATTTGATTGGCCCCTTTTAGGGGTCTCTAGGGCTTAAAATAGAAAAACCTTTAGACATCTTCTTCAACAGAACTAATTGATGGATGATCACCAAACTTTGTGTTTAGCATTCTTGGATAGTCTTTTATCAAGTTTGCTCATATCAATTTGATTGGCCCCTTTTAGGGGCCGCTATAGCTAAAAATAGAAAAACCTTTAGACTTCTTCTTCTACAGAACTAATGGATGGATGATCACCAAACTTTATCTGTAGCATTCTTGGGTAGTTTTTTATCAAGTTTGCTCATATTAATTTGATTGGCTCCTTTTAGGGGCGGCTAAAGCTAAAAATAGAAATACCTTTAAATGTCTTCTTTTTCAGCACCAATTAGTGGATAATCACCAAACTTTGTCTGCAGCATTCTTAGGTAGTCTTTTATCAAGATTACTCATATTAATTTGATTGGTCCCTATTAGGAGCAACTATAGCTGAAATGCCCCGGGCCATGGCATTTCTTCAAATTATAGTTTAATAATGAAAGGAAAATAACTCGTGTTGGAATGTTTCTATATATTCATACGCATACATGTGAACTCTCCCAATTTGAGTGGTAGACAACCTCTTTCTCCTGTCAAATTTTTAACTATTTTTCTTAGAATAAGGGGTGTTTTAAAAAAAAATAAAAAATCTCCCTCTTTTTCATTTCAAAATTTCCTACTATGTCTATTGTCAATTAAAAAATCTCCCTCTTTTTGTCTTGAACATTGAAATAAAGTTTCATTTTAAAAGAAAAGGCTTGCTCAGTGTTGTGCTATCATCCATTCCCTTTAAAAAAAAATTGTTTCAATTTATTATCACAATTTCTTTGAATTACGGTATTCATAAAGGGTTTATTTAGTTGTTTCTTTTTCTCGAAAAAAAAAGTTTCACTTTTATAAAGGGATAGGTAGGGTAAGCCAAAGACTGGACGAGCACCTGTGCCCATTTGTTTGAGCACCAGTGTTATGCGTGCAAATTTGGACCAAATAGGGACCAGAAGTCCACTGATTATAACTGAACGGGAACATGCTGATGATATCAGTAGCAACTTTTTTTGGTAAAAACGAATTTTTTTTTTGTCATCTATTCTCTATTGTATAAAACTTATAAAGAAAATAATCAATCGTAAAAATACTAACATTGGCTCTCACGTGGAGATCAATCTATCATACTGAAGGGAAACAAGTGCGCACATTTCATTTCCACTTTTTTCGCAGAGAGAGTCATTCGTTTTGGCAGTTGCTAATTTCATTTAGAGACAAGAACAACACGTGGTAAAGTTAATGATATGCATGTGCTATTTTTAGATTACCTCACCAAGACGTTTAAACTCTGTCAGTAGATCTAAATATAACTTGACCATGCACTAATATTCTGCGTGATTCGGTCACGATCTTTTGGTAAGCAGGACCGCCCTTTAGAGACGGAATACTACTACAGTAACCATTCTCTATTGTATAAAACTAATAAAGACAAAAACCAATTATAAAAGAAAATAACTGTTGCGTCTTGAAAAAGAATTGAAACGGAATCAAGTCAAAATAGAAATCCTATTTATATAAACAAACTGGGATTACCGAAGTAACTAAAATAGATTAGATTTCTGTAATCTGTGTATGGGTTTAAAAACATCTAATTTAAACATGAATTCTTATTGCAGTATTGCATACTTAATCAGGATTTTTAATGACAATGTTGAATAGAAGTTGGCTGTTACCTGGTTGAAATGATTTAATATGTAGTAAACACTGTTATAAATGTTTGTGTTGTACAATTAATATATAACACAAACATATTCAAGATTATTATGACATAGTATAATGATAGATGATCTTAAGTTTATTTAACATATTTAAACATTCAAGTAACTTATATATTTGGCAATATGTTTACAGCAAATGTGTTTTGTGTGTCTCTTAACAAGTTTCAAAAATAAAATGCAGTGCTTTTGTTTACCCATTGGCAATTTAATACTCTGTATCATAATTTATCATGTTAATGTTGAAGATCATTCAGTATTAAATGAAATGCATTGAAAAGTCTAATAGAGACATATTGGAAGAATTTTTTATTTCTTCCTATTGAAATACAATGACATTTTGAGTAAATGGCAACAGATTGTGAAAACAAAAGTGTACATTTACACTGTTATCAAAGCATGACAAAATATAATAAGGACATATTGTTAAAAACAATTTCTAATATTGATATACATTTTCACAAAGTTGTACAACATTATCATATTTTTATTCTGGACTTTTAGTCATTTGATAATATTATTAAATATAATGTGTAACAATTGTTTTTATATATTTGTAGAAAAGCAGTATTACTGGAATCATTAACATGTAAAATGTCATGTACATGTACTAAGTACATTGTTCAAAATTATGCTGAATGTAACCACAAGTACACTCTGTAGTTATAAATGAATTAAATTAAAACAGTTATTTGTTGTTTTTCAATTCCTTACAACATTTGAACAAGAAAAAAAATTGATGACGAAACAAATGAGTTATAGACTTTGTATGTAGAAAGGCTCATAGAATTTTTTAGTGAATGAAATTTAAATTTAAGATAAGAAAAAGTGGCCAAATTGCTTACATTAATACTTCAAAAAGGTACAATTTGTTAAGAAATCTTACTGCTCTAGAAAAAAAGATGAGACAAAAATTATGATGCAGACAAAAATCTGCAAAAGCTGAGATCATTTTGAAAATCAAAGTTAAATATGTTTTCAAGTAAGTACATGTATCACTCATTTTACTTATGGTCAATCACATTACATATTGTTTAATAATCAAAACATTTTTTTTTGCATCAATCTCATAAGTCACCTATCACAATAAAAATGGACATTAAATTTGGATCCCATTAAAGTAGAAATTTCCATAAAATATGAAAGTGAGAATAACAGTTATACATGTAGTGTTGTCCACATCTCATCAACAAACTCAATGATATCCATCTATCAATAAAGTTTCAAGTTTATATCTGTTACTCTGCAGGCATACTCAAGACAAAATAATGTACATGTATGAATAAAAAATGTATAAGAGCTATGGAATTTTACATCTGTAAAGTTTTTTACCTACATACTGCAAAAAGTATTCTTGCATATCAGACTGGCGTTTCCATTAGTTTTAAAATGTGAACTTTAAACATATGACTGCATGGCAAAATAGTGACAGGATAAATAGAATGATAGAGAGCCTCCCCAAATATTAGACACAAAGACAGTAGCTCCAGTCATGCTGAAATATTATTGAAAATTAAAAATGTACATTTTATTCTTCTCAGAAAGTTTAAAGCTACATGCCTCCAGATGAGTGAAAAATATTTTGAAAAATCAAATTTCAGAAAAATATTTTCAAAATATAAGGAACGTATCTCTTTTGTCAAAACATAATATCAAATTTCATGAAAATTAAAAAAAACAACATTTTAAATTATTAGAAATATTATCAATAATAGAAATAAATGATAAAGGCCAGATAATAATGCTTTCTTTCCTGAGAAATTGCCTTTAAAGTGTCAAATTACGTTAATTTAGATTCTACTGCGTTAGTCACTCTGTAGTAGAAATTTTGTTATATTAATAAAACTCGAAATGTCGACTTACTTATCTCGAAATTTCGACTTACTAACTCGAAATTTCGACTTACTAACTCGAAATTTCGACTTACTAACTCGAAATTTCGAGTTACTTATCTCGAAATTTTGAGTTACTAACTCAAAATTTCGACTTACTAACCCGAAATTTCGACTTATTAACTCGAAATTTCGACATACTAACTCGAAATTTCGAGTAACCTATCTCGAAATTTCGACTTAGTAACTTGAAATTTCGACTTACTAACCCGAAATTTCGACTTATTAACTCGAAATTTCGACATACTAACTCGAAATTTCGAGTTACCTATCTCGAAATTTCGACTTAGTAACTCGAAATTTCGACTTAGGAGCTCGAAATTTCGACTTTATTAACATTACAAAAGAATGGCCAAAGTTATTAGTTAGATGATATAAGATATAAGTAGGGAGCGCCGTTGAAAACGATGGAGATGGAGAATCGGGTGCCTGGACAAAAACTATTGAAATTAAAATTAAACTAGTACAGGTACATGTAGCATGTACACAACCGACCTAAACACCAAGGCTCCTTTAATTTGTACGTTCATGCGTTCTTCACACGTTTGTATTGGTATCCCATCTGTTCGAACAAATCTTTTCACTTAATCATATTCTCTCATCCCTGTGAATAAAACGATCCTATACTTCACGTGTGGGACATCTGAAGAAAAGTGTCGCGGCGTGGCCAAAATAGGGCGTGCTGAGGCCTTTGTCAAAATTGTTGCACTGACTATATTTCTTGTAAAATCGGATGCTTTTTATATTATTCCAAAAACATATATATAACAACAAGTTCCACTTTTATCAACTTTTATCACACAATATGAATCAAAGTATTAGTAAATAATAGAATAATGTTACAAAAACATTATTAGTATTAAAGGAAACGTGACAGACTAACTGGCGTATACACGCCATTTAAAACTTATTTAACACATGATATTGCACAGTTTACAAATAAGGTGGGGTTTTGGATTTTTTGTTTCTCCACATGATGGTTGTATGGTGTGCTTAAGAAAAAAGAAACATCCGGTTTAACACGGAAATGTGGAACGTGTGATTTTTACACCCCCTCCACAAAAAAGCGAAGCATATGTTCTGTATGTGTGGACAATTTGACCCTATTAAAATTGTTTTGTTAAATAAATGTTAAAGGTGCTCTATCAATGTGCAACAGCTACACACGAAAGAAAGTATCTTGAATTCAATCCTTGCTTTCACCGGCAACCAATGAAAGTCGTGCAATGTAAGTCGAAATTTCGAGTTACTAAGTCGAAATTTCGAGTTACTAAGTCAAAATTTTTGAGTTACTAAGTCGAAATTTCGAGATAAGTAACTCGAAATTTCGAGTTAGTATGTCGAAATTTCGAGTTACTAAGTCGAAATTTCGGGTTAGTAAGTCGAAATTTCGAGTTAGTAACTCGAAATTTCGAGATAAGTACTGTATGTGTATTTAAATTCGCGGAAACAAATTTTCGCGGAATGGTCCACTTTGGGGGTATATACAAATATTAGCGCTATTTTGAATTGGCGGAGGTGACTGTCGAAAATCATAAATTCGCGCACACCCATTAGGTTAAAAAATAAGAGAAATTACTCTTACACGATAAGGCAATGGTTTCCGCAAGCAGTCTTCTTTAATTTTACTGAAATCGTTGTGGGACTTCACAGTTATTTTCAACACCTGGTGTCAAACAATACGCTATTGTACAGAACAAAGACATTCAATTTGTCTTGCGGACAGATTATGACAAACAAAAGAATGTCCGTTAAAGTGCGTGATTTTTCACAGTTTTAAACAGCACTGAATAAGACCATAATCTTTTCACCTTTTTTGTTAAAATGTTGACTGAGTAACAGTGTTTTGTTTTCCATCAGTTAAAATCGTTAATGTTTGTGTTGTTTGTATAGTTTGTTTAGAAACACAAAATATAATCTGATCAGATGTCAAGACGTTTATAACTCAGACTATGAAATAAATAGCGTGATTCAATGGTATTGTTCAAACATGTACTAAAGTAACTCGAAATTTCGATTTAATAAAAAACATACACCTGGCACTAATGCTCTTCCGTACAATCAAGTTAAAATAAATACATGTATTTATAAATGTAGCAGGGTAGAGTATAAGGGTGCATTTATACTTCCTTAATTTATAGAGACGAGGTAGAGTGTCCTCCTTAGGTGTGAGAGGACCGTAGTTCGAATCCGGGTCAGGTCTGAAATATTATTAGTCTGATACATTGGTGCCCAACATGACGGCAACAAACAAACACGATTACCTAAATAGCAATGATCAGAGAACAGTGACAGTGTAAAATTTAAGTTTTCCTTTCTTAATATTTGAAACATATTTATAGGACCTATTGTTCTGTGTTTCATTTTGAATTGTGTGCTGTGCTAAAACACTTTGTGTCTCAGTATGATTGTGATAACTGTTGAAAAGAAATTTTCAGCTAGGAAATATCCTGACAGACTGTATCAAAAAAAGAAAGAAAAAGTAATATCAAATGAAAAAGGTGTCACAATCCAATACAATTGTAATAAAATTATTTTATTGTATTATATAAAATGCTTTATATTGTATAAAAGTTTATATGGGGCTCGGTTGACAGACGGGAGGCCTAATTTAATAAAATTTTGGCAGAAACCCTTTGGCTTGTTGTGTTGACTTTGGGCTATGTTGACTTTTTATACAAATTTTATTTACCAGTGGGCCAGGCCAGAGATCTATAATACAAACATGTATTTTAGTTCTCTGGCCAGGCTTAGTCTTAAAAATTTGTCGCGACCGGTTTGACCTGCTTTACAGATTTTTTTTGTCACCAAACCGTTATGGGTAAGAGTTAGAGGAAGGCCTAACCCTGAAAGAATTATATCGCCCTAATGAAAGTGGCAATCTCCTAGATTAGACCCCTATTTATATTTCAGAAGTAAAACTTGTATATAATACATTAAGAAAACAGAATGAACCTTATTATATATAAAAATATCTTGAGTCACTTTGATATGACCAATTAACTGCACTAGGCTAGACTATGATTTGTAATATACTAAACACCTAACCTGTGGGCTTGACTGTGATTAGTAATAATTCAAAAAAGTTAATGTGGCATGTTGATATGGACCAATGCCATCCTCGAAATGGTCTGAGCACACCCTGGTGTACGCCGTTGGTTTCCAATTCTTTCTGCTAATTGTCCTAATCCATGCTCTTCTTGTACTAATATTTGAAGGAAGTTTGTGTAATGTTACTGATTTCCCATATTTTCCAGTTTTCCCTTGAAATTGTGGCACTCGGGAATACAACAATTATATTTACCCATACTGTGAATTATAACTTGACAACCGGAAGTAAACAAATACCTACCCGAACGGGAGGTAACTCGTATTTGACTTAGTTTCGAAAATCCGGAATACATATTTCAAAATTGATGAAGTGACGTCATGAAGTGATGACGTCATAAAGGAGAATGCACGACGTTACATATTTAAAAAACACTTTAAAAAGAAAAATTATTTGTTTTACATATAAGATTGAAATATATTTCATTCGTGAACACCAGCTATTATATTTTCACTCGTGGTTACGCCACTCGTGAAAATATTGTATCTAGTGTTCACTCAGTGAAATATATTTCAATCTTACATGCAAAACAAACAAATATCCTCTAAGTCATTACCTATGGCCAATGCTTGAAGTTTCATGTGTGGTATGTGATGATCAACTGTATCAACTGCCTTTTGTAGATCTAAAAGTATCATGCATACAATACTGCCTTTGTCCATTTCAAAGTTTGTACAATCTGTGAAATGAATCAAACATGTTTCAGTTGAAAAACTACTTCTAAACCCTGACTGAAACTGCCTGACCATGACTTGAACCCATGACTGTCAGAAGACCAACAGATTTATACAGCCGGCTAGACATTATCTCTTTAATAATGAACCCTTCTAAACCAGAACATATTTCCCAACTACTTGTATATTGATATTTTGTCGTCGAATTTCTGATTTTACAGAGCAAAGGAATTATATTCTGGGTTATATGAAGTCACTGGATGAAAAAAAGCGTGCAGCTTGACCAGAACTCGAACCTGTGAGCCACAGAATTATGTACCGCGGCTATAGCGATAGAGCTGTATCTGGCCACTTAAACAATTTCTCCCCTAAATAGTGAACAGTTCTAAAATGTGACAGATACTTTTAGATATTTAATCGACAGATACTTTTAGATATTGTAATTTACAGCCAGATTAATTCTTAATTAATATTAATAAGAAAAAGAAAAACTTGCATACTCATAGTCTTAATTAAAATAACAATTTATTATATTGTATAATTATTTTTACTAAACATGTCTTGATTGTGACATTATTTAAAAGTGAACATAACTGTATTTATACATGTACAATATATTATTTAAAAAAAAAAAAAAAAACTTAATAAGAAATTTTATGGAGGCTGATTGGTGCCATGTTATATTTTGCATCAGTGTGCACCGGGGGAAAACATGAAATACAACAAACAAACCACTTTGTGGTATTTTCATGTTTTCATCTGGTGCCCTGTTACTTTTTGCAATGGTACTTTTTTGGTTTTCATGTGGCACAAATCATCCAATATAAAATTTAGTGCACACATTTTTTAAAGTGCAAGAAACAATCTGCTCTATGAAAAGTCTGTAGTCGGGTTGACTCTGCCTGGAACCTGGAGGTTGAGACCGGTGTCCCCTCATTACAAATACCCGAAACCTGGAGGTTGAGACCGGTGTCCCTCCATTTAAAAAGATAAGACAGGATCTGACCTTTTCAAACTATGCACATGTTAAAAAAAATAAAATAACAATTCAGAACAGATATTTTTGAGACTTTATAAATTATATTGCTTGATCAAAAAGTTTAAGGACATTATCTTCCCTTAAAGGACCAGTACTGACCTACTAGCACAGAGAGTATGTAATATTATATGTTATTTTGGTTTTGGAGTGATATATGTGGATATATTACCTGTCAAGATTGTATATCACCCGAGACGTTAGGCGAGGGTAATATTTTATCTTGACAGGTAATATATCCACATATATCACTCCGAAACCAAAATAATAATTTTATCACCCTTCCCGTGCCGTGTTAAGACGATTTTAAAATAAATCATTGCTACTTCAAATGAAACGTCGAAATAAGATTCCCTGTAGGATACCCCTTTACCATAACATGACGTCACATAAATACATGACGTATTTTCTTTCGAACATAACGGATGTAAACAAGAGAAAAGGAGTCGTCTGTTGAACGCACTTTTTTGGAATTAATATCAAGCTTTCTAAAGGTCATATTTGTTTCCTATACTGACGAGAATATGTATCATTACTATGTTTTGGTAAATATTTATCATTTGACAGTTTAAAAGTGCTTGTAAATCGGAATTTATATCGCATAAAATCAAACCGTACGCGCATCGCACGGCGCATGTTGTTTACAACGTGGGGTACCTATCGGGGAAATTTAATGTGTATATTACCCGTCTGGCTCGGTAATATCAATTTCTTTCCGGTGATCAATATCCAATCAAAAAGGCGGAAAAAATCTGGAAGGGTAATAAATATCTATATTGCCTGGAATTGCACCATGGACCCTGTCATCACTAGAACTTAATGAACACTTATTTAACCTCAATTCTGTATAGGTCATTATGTAACCTGCCAAATCTCACAAGTTCAGAAAATTAACCACAACATCCAGACTAAGTCACCCTTTACAATATTCCTGTAACTCTATTATAGATACTAGCTATAATTAGCCTGTTAACACTGGGTATACACCTTTAAGCTGTATACTTATCAAAACATGTATTATCATTTATAGCTTTAAATGCAAGTCTCATTCCTTTAGTCATAATGTCATAACTGTAACCCTTTAAATACAGAAATATTATAAGTCTCATCATATCCATATTGTATGCACAAATAAATATGAAATCCTATTAACATTGGATTAAATTCAAAATCTAGTAGAAAGAAAACTATAATGTACAGTATTAAAGTAAATAAAAAATCTCAAATAGTCTATATCATATAATAAAGATTGAGTTGTGTCTATGCATTAATTAAATACATATCTCTTACAGTAACACATACATGTACTGTCCCTCTTTTAACCTTCCATTAGACTTTACAGTTTACTATAAAACAAGTAACTGCATATATATATGTCATTAATAACATCAGGATGTTATCCTTTCTCTGTTTCAATATATGGATATGAGCACCTTTATGTATAGCTTTAATTTTCTACCTTTCATATTCACCAAAGGTTATTTTTATTAACAATTCAAATACAAACACATAGAAAATAATAATTAGTTCCACATAGTATTTGAAGATTCCTGTAGCAGAATACGTTCTAACTTAACAAACTAGAAAAATCCATACTGTTTATATACAACAAAAATAGTACGTTATACCTAAGATAGACAGGAAATAACAAACAATTTAGTGAACATGAGTTACTTCCCCTTAAAATAATAAAGAAATCTTGTAACCCTAAAGACAAACAGCAAAATTATTAAATTTTGCAGGCTCAGTTTTGTTAAGCTATGGAAAGTAATGGTAAAAAGTATTCTCAAAAAGTAAGATGTCCATGTGATAGCAGTAATTAGATTGCAAAAAAATCGGATAACTTTCAAATTCCGGAAACTAGTACACTTTGTAAAAGCAACCATTCTGTGCAATAGATAAACGTAATATGGATAAAACCACTACGATAATCTTTTTCAACAGTTCCACTACCAATCCTAATATTCATTTGCAGGTGAACGTTCTTCTTGTAAGTAATTTACAAACATAAACAAAGCCCCTCTCATCAATTTAAACAAACAACGATATTCGAAACCGGCTTTTAGCATTGGCAATAAAGCTAAGGCAAAGCTGTTAAACTGAGACTGCACTTTCATGAAAACAATATAACGATGTACATGTTTTTTACATTAAGTTATTAAACACAAATATAACAACATATTTGTTTACTTGATTTTTACGAATCAAAATAAAACTAATTAACACAACATGACATTAACTGCTAATAATAACAGCAAATAATAACAACAGGTCCTTCCATAGGCAAAAAATAAAAGCATTCCTGAAGAGACGACGCCGCTCATCGGCACATTTTGCTTAACTGAATATCAAAACTTTTGCAATTAAAGATTTAATACTGTAGTTAAATCCTTAGCTTATGTAAAAGAGGATGAACTCTCTTATCTTCAGCGTGAATAAAGAACGCTTCAATACGGAATCCAGCAAACGGTCACAAACTTTACATGTAAATATCACAGCATTGATTTTTCAATTCTTCCTTAGAACATGTTTAAGAGATCAGTGTACATTTACCAAATATATCTATTTAAGAATAAGATTTCGTTTTCTGGGGATATCAAACGCACGCTTTCAAATGCAGGATAAACAAAAAATATTACAAAAAAAACGATATACGTTAAACGCTAGTAATCGATTCACACTTGAGAAACGCTTTTATACACGATGCAAGGACGCACTATATACGAAAAGCGCACGATCGAAAAACATTATTTTAGACAACCAAAACGTCCATCCTACTGTAACTCTGTTAAACTGTGGTACACTGTCATGACTTACAATTATGCAATGACAAAAAATATTTGGTTATCTAGTCTCTGTATGAATCATTGTCTGATTTCATGTATGCTTTTCCATAAATGTCCTATGCTTAAAACAAAAAATATATAGTCATAAATCAATTTTATCAGGATTAAATGTTGACTGATTGTTATGGATATCATGTTAAAGCAATTATAGTAATTAATATGGTTATCATTATAGTTACACGTAGACAGTAATACTTTCTTTGACGCATTGCAATTTCATGTATAAAATCCTACAAATCGTTCCAAATTATTTTTACAGGAAAGAACGGTAATTTACCCTTGATTGAATTATTATCAGCATCAGCCAGTTTTCTTTCCTGCGCATCGGTCGAATGTTTCAATATCGCTCATTTTCTTAATTTACTGAAGTAATATGAGTGTATTCAGTGAGCTGCGAGCTGCGAAGGGAGCGTACAACTAGTTTAGCAAATGAACGCAATGAACAAGCTTTTAAGGGAGTAAAACGGTCTACATACATGTGTATTTCAATAGCATTTTATATATCAAAATATTAGATCATGATTTTCAATCTTTCTACATGGTGCAAGATAACAACAAAGCAAGAGAACGTTCAAAATGACTAAAACTTCTGTAAAGGCAACATACCATTAAACCTATAGTTAGCATGTTATTTCCGGTTTTAAAGTGTTTTCTTAGTCATTTCAATTACAATGTATATATTTATAAAATGTCGCAACACCGTAAATAGTCAGTGACACTGTCAATCCACTGTTTAGCTCTAAATTGTCGGAGTTATATAGTCCCGGTTTGAATCATAGCCCGCTTTTATATTTTGCATTTCCGTGTATTCTCTTTTGTCTAAACTATGATCATCAAGTTGTTCATACTCATGAATTGTATTGATGTCATCAGGATTTAATGTTGTCTGATTTTCAGGAATTACCTCTGAAAAAACAAATCTAGTTATAGACAAAAACTCTTTGTATACTTCTAGCTTTTTAAATCACATAATGTGTATTATTTTTATAAAAAAAGTGCAAAAAAAGTTTATTTAAAACATTTTTTTTCTCAATATTGTTTTTTTATATTCAATATAAATGTTAGGTATCGTTTTCATACAATAGGTCAATGAAATTGCGACACATGCCTTATAGATACCAAACTGATATATGTTTATTCTAGACAATATATCCGACTTCTTACAACAATAATTACTGCCACATTTCAAGTTTTTTTTACTTAATGAATTATAATTTGTCTATATCTTAAACGTTATAATATATATGTTTTCAATGTTTTAGACACAGTATAATGCTTACCATTTGTTTGCCTAATGGATTGTTTCAGAATTTGTTTTCGTCTGAAATGAAAAAAGGTTTGTTTTCATTTACACACTTACCAAATATTTGTATACTAATTTAACGTTTTGAATAAACCAGAATTGTATATCGAAGAGATGTAAAAAACTTTGATTATTTTAAGACAACATGTGCTGCCTTTATATTATAAGTTTACTGTTTCAAATATGCCAAATTAGTCATAAGGCGCTTGTTTACTACTTTCTATTTCTATTGTTTGTTAAAGTTACCTGATAAATTTGCAACACAAATATGCTACTACAACAGCTAGAATAATGACCATGAATGTACCAGCTGAGACACCAATCAATGTCCAAATCAACGTAGAATCTGTTGTCTGTTGCTTTGCTGTATGTTTTGGAAAAACAAGATAAAGATATTATTTATTTACCTAAACTAAGATAGAAATGCTTCTTTTTCAAGTACCGACTTTGCATTAGGTGTTAAGTATAAATTGGGACATGTTTGATGTCATTTATTTAAGCGAAGTTATATTTCCAAACTATAATTTAACACAATATTATGCAAGAAATTGATCCAGATATTCAAAGACTTCTTAAGTATGTTCTTTATTTATCTGGCGATTTTAAAAATCTAAATACTGTTGCAAAACATCATCTGGTTCTTTTTCTCTACTGTTTTTTGTAGAATCACTACAGCAAACATTACCAGTTACGCGTGACACATAGAAACATCCCAAAACTGACTTAACACAGCCCTCACATCGGTTCAAATTTCGCTTAAGACTTTCTCATATAGGATATAATTAAATCTCATATGTCTTATTTAAAATATTTTGAGAAATACACGTGGATTAAAGGAACTTTACATGACTTGCTATACTTGTTTCAGATATATGTACCATTTGATATAGGTCTGGACTTATAATTTGTGTTCAAAATTTCAGATCAGTTTCACGTTTAACTTTTTTCCTGAATATTCGTGTCAATCGTACAATATGACATATTATAAAAAAAGTCTATCCTTTTAGATTCAAACAAGGCTAAACTTTGCATAAAAATCAATTATCAATTTACAATTCTTTATTCGATGCATTTCTTTGAAAGCCTTTTGAATTTCTTCCCATTGAAGTCCAATCAGTTAATGTATATTAGAATGTCAAAATGTTTTAAGAATGTGCGAAATCAGTGAAAGTCCTAAATGTTTACATGCAATTTTTATTATTTATTTTCATTTAAGATACCAAGTATTTTACTATACTTTACTAAGTGATATGTGGATATTATAAAACGACAAAAAATGTATTGCACTTGTGTTGGAAATGCATTTCGTTACTTCGAAAAAATTAATTTGACTGCTTGGTAGTGCACATACACGTCAGAATTGAAACCCCTTTCTATCGCCGCGATTACGGTATCATACATTATTTGTAACAAACAATAATAATTCATGTTTGCAAAAACGTTCATATAATTTTCAATGAATATTAATTAATGAGCATTTATTGATTGATTAGTTGTTTTCATCTTCATATGTCTAGTAACCTAGATACTATATGCGTGTACTAACATCTTGATCGACCCTCGTACCAAAAATAATAAAATGTTTCTGCAAAACACAGATCAGTGATTAGCAAAACGCTACTAGTATGTATGTACCAATTAAATTCAAAAAATAAAAAAAAAGAATATTAAAAATCAACAGGAATCTTTGCTTTGATATATTTAACATTGTACCATTTGTTTTAAATGTCAAGTTAAGGGTCATTGATTTCCCTTCGGAATTCTCTGAATACAGTTCAGAATAGTAAACTGAATCACTTTTCAAGAAGACGGGACTGTAGTACATGGTCTTGTCACCGGTATCGAATAAAATGATAGTAGTCCAATTGTTTCCTATTTGCAATTTGTATCTCAAAGTAAACGTTTGTTCAAGGCCACCATTGAATCCAGGTTTCCATTGAAGAATTGTAGACGTCTCTGTAACATACTCAGACAGATATTCGAAACTTGTCGGCGGATCAGGCTTTTCTGTAAAATATTTTATTAAAACCGTGTATAGCTTTTTGCTAAATTATGTATGTATTTTGTATTTGATCGAATTTAAAGTTAAACAATAGCTAAGACAGTCTATCTCAATTTATAGCTAAATTGTAGCAATAATGTCTTTTATCCTTTATAAGAAATACACGCTTTGCATGTAAGCATAATGACATGAAAAGAATAGGAAATATGCTATCGCACAACTACGTAAGACCGGTAGGGCCATTTCAACTTCATGAATTCCCGATCTCATCTTCAAGAATTCACATTTTAACTTCGTAAATTCACATTTGCAACATACTGAATTTCACAAATTCACGTTTGCAACTTCGTGAATTCACGATTTCAGCTTCGCGAATTCACAATTTCAACTTCATGAATTCACGATTTCAACTTCATGAATTCATGATTTCAACTTCATGAATTCATGATTTCAACTTTATGAATTCACGATTTCAACTTCACGAATTCAACTTCTTGAATTCACAAATTCAATTCATAAATACACGATTTTAACTTCATGAATTCACGATTTCAACTCCATGAATTCACTATTTTAACTTCACGAATTCACGATTTCAACTTCAGCGTATATGCCACGTGGCCCAGACGTCATTTGTCGCCATATTGAAAAGCTTAGTATTTGCGTGAAAAAAATGGTTAGTGCTCTTTTACTCATATAAGTTTTAAATATATCATTATTTTCAATATAAATCTGTTAAAAGTATTTGTAGGAAAATTATTCATATTAGTTTGTTTAAAAAGAACATATGGTGATATAGACCATAAATCCGTCTATATCCTGGATTAAAGACTGGGGTCTAAACCAAAAGTTATATTTTAAAATACTGTTTAAAAGATACACCAGTGTACAATCTCTGTGCATCTGTTTGTCAGAACTACTTCAGCAGATGCTGGTGTTACCTTCCTTCATTATTTCTTTGACTTTTCCTGCATTGGCAACAGGAGAGAGAACGTATTGTGAATAAAGAAGCGATGATTTGATAGTTCATTTTTCTCGGTGGGATATACTTAAGAGATATTAGCTAGTCTTCTGTTGATTCATGGAATAAAAGTTAGTTATCGTCACTTAAAAAATCATAAAGAGACTTAATTTATATTAACAGAAGAATCGAAAATGAAGATATTTTTCTCGCAATTCTTGGAGACTGTCTGGGAGTGGTAAATGTATTGGTTATAAAGCAATGTGGAAAAGACTTAAACTTAAATATGATCTGAATGCACGTCGGTCAACAGTGATAAGATTCATGTGGATAGCAGATCAATACGGCATGGAAAGAAGAAAACGCAAGCGGCTTCTTCGGAGAAAGCATTCGTGTCCGGGTCATAACATCGATGGATACGATAAACTTAAACCTTTTGGGTTTGCAATTCATTGGACCGTAGACAGATACAATTCTGTGGCTTGAAGTTGAAACCAATAATATTGACCCGCAGGTTATTGCAAAATACTACTTGGACACCATGACCAGCTTAGACGGGATTGTTCCAAGAAGTGATCGAGGAACTTTAAATGTCACTGTACGCCAACTACAAATGTTTTTGAGATAAGGACATACCGGCGGCCATGCAGCGGACCGAGGTTTTATCGTCTAATCAACGGATTGAATCATTGTTGAGTATGTTTCGACGTCAATGCCTATATTTTTTTAATAAACTTGTTCAAAGAAGTGAGAGCTACAGGCTTATACAATGATGAAACTATTGACAGTATTTGCTTTATTGTATTCAAGTAATTTGGACAGACGGGGTTGCCTTCGAGAGTTCATGTTTTGTTTGATCTGATTACTTTAAGCGAAATAGGAGTTTGCAGTTCAGAGGATGCCTTTAATCAGTATAATTATGTATATTACATCTGTAATAGAATAATTGTCTGTTACTGTTGTTTGTATTGGACTTTTTTATTATTCATTAATTTCGGTTCATATTACATAAGTAATTTTAACATTATAGGAAATTTGACTTTTGCATCCAGCAATTTCGTCTTTGTAATTAGGAATTATAAAATGGTAGGCGTTTTATAACCTGGTTTAATAGTTTTTATTTTCTTTAAAGTTGATTGGTCAACAATGTGTAAATTTTCCAGTAAGTGTTAATATGTTGATATAGACAGCAAAATTAAAAAAATATATGCAAGAGCCTGTTCCTGAACAGTAAAGGAAAATGCATGTTTTATACCCCGAAGGGCGGCATATTGAAATCGAACCGTCCGTATTTCTGTCTGTCTGTGCGTCCCCACTTCATTCATGTCCGGACTATAACTTTTTCATACATTGAGGGATTTTAAAATAGCTTGGCACAAATGTCTTCCACATCAAGCCGATGTGCCGCGTCAAAGAACCACGCCCGTACCTCAAAGGTCAAGTTCACACTAACATTTTGAAGTTTCGCATTATCACAAATAGAGTACATACATTCGTGTTCGGACTGTAACTTTGTCATGCATCGAAGGATTTTAAAATAACTAGACACAAATGTCTACCACATCAAGACAATGTGTCATGGCTATAGCTCATGTCGGTTTGTCCGTCCGTGTGTCCCGTACGTACTTACACAACAATCATGTCCAGGCTGTAACTTTGTCATGTTTTGAGGAATTTTGAAATAACTTGGCACAAATGTCTATCACATTGCAACGTTGTGTTGCATCCAAGAACCACGGCCCTTCTTCAAAGGTCAAGGTCCCACTTTTGGTTCACGCTATGACAAACAGAGATTATAGGTACACACATTCGTATCCAGACTATAACTTTGTCATGTTTAATAACTTGGCACAAATGTCTACCACATTAAGATGACGTGTTGTGTGTAAGACACATGTTCCTACCTCCAAGGTCAAGGTGACTCTAATAGTTTGAAGATACTTGTGTGCATAAGAAGATGATCGAAGGTACACATTACTTTCCAAACTGTATATTTCTCCTTATTATACAAATGCTTCAATTTTATTAGTCATGATGAAAACAACTTGTACGAAAGCCAATGAAATATATCTTCCTCTTTATTTAACTGGAATTCATAAATTTTCAAACCATACCTTTTTAAAGAATAAAAAAACATGTATGTTAAAGTATCAGAATATGATTTTTCTTATTAATATTTTTTATATGATTTAATATTTACTGTGATTTTACTGTTATTGTATAAATAATGATTGATAAGAACAAGTTGTTACGCGTCATATACGTGCATGTGTTAAAACAAATTGAAACTGTAAAAGTGCTACTTATAAGATTAGGTCATTTGAACAGTAAATAAAAGCTTTATCTGTATTTACTTTTTTCAAATTGAGATTTTTGAATCTTCAGCCGTTTGCCAAATCATTTGTAATTTCTTTTTTATTTCTTTTAGATCACTATATTTGACTATTCTTTATTTTAATAGGTGTTGCAGCTGCCTATATGATCTAGTTTTATATCGGATGGCTGCTTACAAAAATATAAATTATAGAAAAATGTTAAATAACGTCGTGGAAACTGCAATTTCTTTTTCTCCTATGCATATTTTATAACTGTAAACAACCATGTTGATGTTTTAGACCCTTTTTCGGCAAGAGAGTTGCTTCAACTGTCAGTTCATTCCTTCAAGATTTTTCAAAATTTCTCCAATTACGTAATGGATACAGTAAGAGTGCTTCTTCGAAAGTGTCTTCTTACAGACAGTTTGCTAGGATAAACAACAAATTGTCCGAGGCGAAGCCTTTGGTTAATTGTTTGTCCTAGCAAATTGCCTTCTTCATGTCTGTAAAAATACACTTTTGAAGAAAATACGAGTAAAGTATCCATGATACGACGATTACGTGTAAAGAACAGATACATTTACTGATAACTATATTTCAATCTGAAAAAATGGACTTTCATTTATTAAGAAACAATGTTAAAATAAATGCATTCAAAAGAGTGTTATATTTACTAAATTTGATTATGTCGATCGACATGTATTGCGTCAGTCTTATATGGATAAATGTTGTTGACCTCTAAGTTGTTAAATTTTCTTATATACATTCTTAACACAATGGCCGTTGTACTACTTAGTGGTAGGGCGGGGGAGCGACAGTAAATGTCATATAATTGTTGTTTTATCCCAATGAATGACAGACGGTATACAAGTGTCAGCCTCATCCAACGAACAATTGTTTCGTCGAAAGTCAACAGTAGCTTTTTTTCTGGAAATGGTCATCCAATTTATTTATCTTATTCTAATTTCGATAAAATAAAACTCCTGAAATGCGCTATCAGGTTTGCTACAACTTTCAATCCGTTTCTATGGTGTCCTGTTTAAGGCAGTAAAAATATCGCCTGTCAAGCTTTAAGATTGACTAAATATCTTGTCATTGCTCGGCTAGAAGCTTAAGCCAGGTAGCGCTTTTGTTCTCACTCAGGCGTCAGTGTCGACGACACTTTGGTTGAGTATTTGCGTGCGAGTTGGTATCTCCAAAATTACTGAAGGGAAGGATTAAAACGTATTTAAGGAACATAATTTGCTACATCCAAGGCCAGTTACTCTTATATGATTTTGAAAGAACTATTTCCCTATTTGATCTTAGAAAATTCCACGCTATCCAGACTTTTGTTTTCCTACCAAGCACTAAAATAGTCTAGGGCACTGCTCTCGTTAAATGATAAGAAGCTATATAATACATTCTCTTTAAAAAGAACATTTATTGTAGTCATTGGTGCTGTAAATTAAACACATGAGGGAAAATAATGTTTATCATCGCAGAATATTTTAAATTTTAATTCTCACAAGGATTTAGTTAAGCAAGCAACAAATTTAACGTTGAATGGCACCAAAATTTTCACTCGATAATGCAGAAATCTCGCCACATTTTTATCTATAAAAAGACAGAAGGGCGACACAAGACGTTTAGAAAAAGAATCTGGCATGTCAATAGATGTCATATAACTGGCGCAAACAGGACACCGTATAGTGCAGCTGCACTAAATCTACATGGAAGGTAACAGTTATTTACAGACGAAAGATAGCTCTGCTGGGGTAATTTTCATCTTTTCAAGCAAGATTTTGTTTGTCAAACCAAATTCCACCTTGCTGGATGTAGACAAACAAGATTAATAATTTTTGAGAAATTTACTTTAATTTGAAGAAATCCTGAAAATAAAAAGAACATAACAAATTATGGAACTAAAGAAGAAATACGGCTTGATGGTATAATCGCTCAACATCTGTCATTTATTTCATTGCATGGGGAAGAATAAATTAAGATTGTATGATCAAGTGTAAAAATCTATTTTAGTACTGATTATTATGACCAAAATGACCCAATGACGTCCTATCAAAAATAGGACGAAAATAGAAATGTGTCCATAGGACACAGATGCCCACACTCATCAAATGCTACTAGATACAATTAAGTGCCTAGACACAACAATTCTCAAGTACTGAATTTGTTTCCATTTATCCCTCTTTTATTTTGTTATACAAATGACAAACCAAATAATAAATGAATATTTCAATAGTTTAATTGTACAGGTATGAGCTAAAAGAGAGGATAAAAAAACATAAAGAACCAATAGAAAAAGATAAATGTTAATCAAAGACGCAAGTGTGTAAAAAGGAATTATTAGATATAATAATGATTTTAGAAAATATAACGATAGATAAAGATAGAAATACAGAATGGTTGATGAAAATCTGACGTATTACCCAAGTGCAAATGCTCATCAACATTCCTGCTTTTTGACACGCACCAGGGCTTTTTGAGTTACATGCAACACAATTTAGAAATTGAAAACATTGATATAATTCAAGGACCATAACTGTAAAAGTTCTATATAAACCTACACGTAAAATCTCAGGTGCTTAGCTTAACATGCTGATCAACATTCATGTGAAGTTTTTTACTCTAGCTCCAGCAGTTTTAGAGATAAAGACGACACAAGTTGAAAATTTAAAATTTTGACTAAGTAAGGGACAATTACTCTAACAATTCCAAATACATCCACATTTGAAACCCCGGGTGCACAACATCACACGCTGATCAACATTCCTGTGAAATGTTTGACTCTAGCTTCAGTACTTTTGGAGATACAGGTGACACAACATTTTGAGACGGACGGGCAGACAGCTGGATGGACAAGGATAAATATAAATGCCCCCATTCTGAGAGGCATAATTAAACGACCATCAACGAAGTCTATGTACAATGTTTGATTTACATCAACAATAAAAAAATCTTTGAACAAAATTGAAACAATCCATTTCTAGCACAGTTATAACAAGGGGGAACGCAATTTGAAAAATTTAACAAAGCAGAGTAATTGTTCTCGGTTGCTGCAATTCCTCTGACTGAGGTTTATCTCTTTTTTTAGTTAAAATTGAATTATTTCACCTTTGTCTCGGAACATGAGTGACAGATGAATGGACAATGGCGACCAATATGTACACCCTAACACTATTGGGAGTATAATATACATGTCTAAAACGAGTGTCTTTATCCTTTTCTAAAGTCTGATTTTGTAAGTAGTCAAGAATTGTTAAAAGATAAGTATCTTGTTCAATAAGATGCACTTTTGTACATGCGTCTATAATAAAGCATAATTTCTTACATATTAAATTATTCATGTGACATATTTAATATAAATCATATTCAAAACTGCCACTGAAGGTGATTCAAACTCTCATCCACCACTTTTAACTATTTGAAATATAATAATCTGCCAAACATGATTTTGGTAAAAACAAAAGGGCAGATAACTAAGAAAACAATAATCTCCTGACGCCAATTGAATAAAAAAGACTAAGTGATGTTAAACTACCTATCAGATTTATAAAACTTAAAAAACACAGTGCATTACTGCATTGATATTTCAAGACGGAATGAGAATTGTAACAGTTACACCAATTTTTGAGAGAAAAAACTGAACCTGGAAAGTTAAGGTCATTTATGAAGCAAGGTCAATGTAAGTGTCATCAAAAGTATATCCTAATAGAATGTTGTGTCCAAGTATATAGACAAATTCATTAATAGATATCTAAGCTATAGCCACTTAGGTACATTTTTGTAATATTTTCTTAGTTAGAAAATTCATATAATTATGTCAAACTTAAACTGTCAGAACACGCACACGCACGCGCACGCATACTCACACACAGATGCATCGTCATTTTGTATTGAGAAAACATTTTTCTCCAGGTATTTATAATTTCCATATAATAATTACAAAGTTTTATTGTCAATCATAGCAAAAACAGTGAGAATGTCAGGCCAAAGTAAGTTTGATCTTCATCTGAAGGATGTTTAGTCTTAATATGAAGACAGTCCATTCATTAACTAGAGCTGCCACATGAGTGACGAATACCCCGAAGCGGATTTTGAGACACAGTCCATTTGGTAGTAAAATTCATAAATATTTTTAAAAGAAAACATTAATTTCAAAGATGACCTTAATTCTGTACAGTAATAGAATGGGTTCTGCACATTGCCTTGTTAATGAAAACATTTAAATCAAGTTGAAAAGTTCTTTCAAATAAACGGATTATTATAGTTTTAGTCTGATATTTGAACTTTGCCTTTACCTTGAGCCAGCAAGGCTGTGACATGGGTTCTACCCATTGCAATGCTTAGATATGATCCAAGTTTTATTGAAATCCATCAAGGAGTAAAGGACTTTCAATATAAAAATTTGATGATATTTGACCTTTGACCTTTAAGGGTGACCTTGACCTAAAGTGAGCACAAAGTGGTAAGAGTTTTGTATCACACCTTATTAATTTGAGCATTTAAATCAAGGTTGAAGAAAAGTCTTCGAATAGTAAAAGAAGTACTGAAGAGCCTGAAACTTGTATAACTTGACTTTCAACCTGCAGAGTGGTGACATGATTTCTGTCCGCTGCATGGCTGCCGGCATGTTCTTACCAGAAAAAAATATTTGTAGTTGGCATACAGTGACATTTTCAGGTCCTCGATCACTCCTTATTATTATTGTTGGACCGACGATCCTGCATTAGCTGGTTTTGGTGTCCAAGTAGTATTTTGCATCGACCTGTGGATCATTATTATTGGTTGCAACTTCAAGACACAGAATTTTAAGATAGAATCCGTCTATGGCCCCATGAATTGCAAACCCAAAAGGTTTTTATCGTATCCATCAATGTGCCATACGCGGTTTGGACCCGGACACGAATACCCTCCGAAGAAGCCGCTCACGTTTTCTTCTTCTTCCCATGACATCCTGATCTGCTATCTACATCAATCTTATCACTGTTGAACGATGTACATTCAGGCCATATTTAAGTTTTCTACTTATATAAGTAAAATATATAAGTAAAAGAGCACTAACTATTTTTTCACGCAACTTCTAAGCTATTCAATATGGCGACAAATGACGTTACGGTCACGTGACATATACGTTGAAGTTGAAATCGTGATTTCGTGAAGTTGAAGTTGACACAATGCTAATTGAAAAAGTGGTTACTATGGAAGTTATTGGTTGTCTAAATACCTAAGATTTGGAATTTAAAAGTAGATTTTTAAAAAAAAAGTTTAACAATATAAAATAAGGAAAATACATGAGTTCACCCCGTGGCGGTATCATATTTGACCAGAGGACTTTCATTTAAAAAAGAAACGCGAAGACAATGTTTCACGCCAAATATGGAAATTATAAGCATTGTATTTTTGGATAAAAAGATTATATAATGAATATAGCTCTTGTTACCTAATTATGCACTAGATTGGAATTTTTTATATCCATTTTGGAGAAGGTAACATAAGAACCATGCTTGTTAAATTTGGTTAAAATCAACTGTGAAGTTTAGAAAAAGATGCTGTTTAATGGTTTGTGCTCTGGTGCCCTAAAATCAGTAGATCAAACGAATAATTTGATATCTTTATGAAGAAATGGCAAACAAATGTCATTGTATAGAAGATAAAGTGGTAACAATTGGTTGACAATGCACTTAGTCTAATACTTTTTACCTTTAGACTAAATAAAATTGTGCTGTTTCATATTTAATCATTCAAAAAGACAGTGAAGAAAGAAAGAACAAATAAATAGGATACGAATTAAGTCGACAACCCTATATTGAAAGGCAACATCTTCCCTGTCACAAACCGGAATTATCCGAATACTTTTCAAAACTAAATATAAATAATGGCCGAGAGCCGTTTCAGCTATGACTGTACTTTAAATTCATTTCAATATGTTTCAATCAAGATGTTCAATATTCAAAATAACATTTTTATATTTACCGTTTGCTTTTAAAAAATAAAATTGCTCCAAAGAGCCAACTGTGTTATATATCTTCAACTTGTACCGTCCGTAGTCGTCTTCACTTATGTCGCGGATGGTGAGACTGGAGTATAGACCATTTGTTGTGATTTCGAATTTCTTGTCATTTCGTAATGTATCCCAAGATGAGTCAGTAAGTTTAAACCATTTGCATGTCGGTTCTGGATAGGCGATGGATTTGAATTGAAAAGTAACAGTCACATTTGGTGCACTTGTAATGTTTGTTTTTAGATCAAACTCTGGTGATAACAGTGGTGTACCTGAAATATCAGAAAAAGCTTACCAATCACAAGGCTCAGGAAAAACATAGGTGAAAACAGTTATGTTTTATAGAGTGACACGTGACACTTGTGACGTTATTACAATTATCTGAATTTAAGGAAAATGGTTTAAATAGAGGAGATGACTTTATCAATGACCAAATACTATTAAACATAAATGAAACAACCAATCTGGTATAACCCGTCGATTACAAGGCACATTGATAGATATTAACAAAATTGGATAGATAGATATTAAAAAAAGCGGATTTGTAGATATTTACAAAATGCAGATTGGTTGAAATTAACAAAATGCGGATTGATAGAAATTAACAAAGTTTGATTGGTAGATATTTACATAAGGCGGATTGATAGATATTATAAAAATGCGGATTGATAGATTGAAATTCTCTGGCGTTTCGCTAGCGCGAAAATATTGTCTTTACGTTGCTTTCATTTTTGAGAAAAGTATATATCAGTGTGTAAATGTTTTGCACGGAAAAATCGTGGGTGTATTTTATATTTGGAATGCTAATCGAAAGGCGAATCAGTCTACCGGACACACTCGTTTAGAAAAGACATACAAGATTAAATTGATAAGTTTGGGTGACCACGTTATAGAAAACGGAAAATACCGAGAGAGAAAATGATCTGTTGAGTAGAATAGATGGTTTAGTTTCAAATAAATTGTCGGAGTTTGAGAAAACAATGACTGAAGTTCAAAGACGTAATTCAGAAACCTGGCTTGAAAAATTAAAGCTAAATTTGGTTACATGTGACATTTATCAGTTTCGGAAGCGGGGAAACGAGGAACAGTTAAAGCGTAACAAGAAAGTTCTTTGAAGTTTGGCTGAAGTAGGGAACGAGCTCGAAGACTTGTTCCTAGCGAATCGATTAAAGCAGAAGGACACACAGAAAGTTATTGAAAGAATTGACACTTTAGGGTACCGTCAAAAAATAAAATATTGGCCGATTCTAGCGAACTTGGAAGGCGTCTGGTTTAAAAATATGAAACGCATCCTCTTGCAGAAGGATCCGATGACGAAAATAAAACGTATTGTTTCGAGCACAGCTGCAAGCGGATCGAAAGGCCAGACAAAAAAGGCGTTTAAAGTCGAGGCATTTTACCCCTTACGTAAATCTGGCTCATGGGATGCAACGGCTACAACGTCTGCTTCAGCTCCAGATGGCGTTCGGATTCAGACACTCGGGCGAAAACCAGAAGTTTGTTTCGAGTGCGGGAGACGGGTCATTGGCAGGCAGATTGCAAATTGCAGATTGCAAAGTGAATGGTGAATGTTTCAAGTGTTAGCCCGTTAAGTAATTTTCTTGTTCAGAAAATTATCAGATTTTGTTTTAGTAAAAGAGCAGAACTTGTATAGTCAAGTACAAGTAATGAAAAAACAAGAGTTATGACCCATGTTGGTCGACTTAGAGATAATATTTCACATTGGAAAAGGGCAAATGCAGGATATTTTATAATAGTCGTTTCAAGTAATTCTTGAAACGCATTTAAAAAGCAACAAATCTGCTAGAGATAATGCTCAGATTGTAACATCGGAGATAGATAAGCTGTTGCAAAAAGGTTGTATATCTGTGATGATAAAGGTTCCACATGCTGTGAATCCATTAACAGTAAGCCGTGTTTGGTACTAGACTGCAGTCTTATAAATATGTTATTGTTTAGATATAAATGTACTTTGAGGATCCTTTGGTTACTAAGCAACAATTCTCTGCTGATTTCCCTAGCCAGTGGAGCATTCCAGCAAAGTGTTTTTTACACTGTATTCCAGAATAATCTGCTTGATAGCCTTGCCAGCTGAGCATTATTTTGCACATTTTTAAGAATGTCCCGCTAGATTTCAATGCCAGCAATGCATTCTAGATGAAAAGCAAGCTTAGTATTCCAGAAGAGCATTTGTACACTATCCAGCATAGCATTCTAGTTGAACAGTTTTGCACTATATTAAGGAATGCTCTACTAGGTTGTCTAGCCTGCAAAGAATTTTTCTCAATATATTTAGTAATGCCCTGCTAGATTGCCTGGTCAGCTGAGCATTCCAGCAGAGCATTTAATCATTATATTTTAAAATGATCTGCTATATTGCCTAGCCAGCTGAGCATATTTCACACTATATTTAGGAATGCCCTGTTAGACTGCCTCGGCAGCTGAACATTCCAGAAGAGCATTTTTACAATAAGCTTCAGAATGTTTTTCTAGATTGCCTAGCCAGCACAGCATTTTTTACACTATTTGTAGGAAAACTCCGCAAGATTTATCTGCTGGCACGGCACATAGCAGTTGTACACTATATATAGGAATGGCCTACTCAATTGCTCAGACGTCTGATCAATCTAGCTGAGCATTTTATCACTATATTTTGGAATGCCCTTTTAAATTGAAAAATCAAGCTGAACATTCCAGAAGAGCATTTGTACACTTTACATGTATTTAGGAATGTCCTGCTAGATTGCTTAGCCAGCAGAGCATTTCAGCAGAGCATATTTATACTATATTGCTCTGCCAGCTAAGCATTGTAGCACATCATTTTAACTCTTTCATTCAGAAAGCTCTGCTAGAGCGGAGCTTTACTTTCAGTACATTAAGGAATTCTGCGTAATAACCTTCCCAATTTTAGCATTCCAGCAGAGCATTTTTACACTTTTTTTTTAAATGTCCTGCTATATTGCTCTGCCACCTGAGCATTCTAGCTGAGCATTTTTATCTATATTTCAAAATGCTCTTCTAGATTGCTCTGCCAGCTCAGCATTTCAGCAGAGCATTTTAAAAAAAATATACAATATTTTGAAATGTCCAGCATGATTGCTTAGCAAGGTGAGTTTTCAGACAGAACATGTTTACACTATATTAAGGATTGCCATATTAGATTCACTTATTAGCTCAGCATTCTTGCAGAGCAATTTTATACTTTATGCCCAGTAACATTGGTCTGCCAGGTTAGCCATCAAGCAGAGCATTTCACACTATTTTATAAAATGCCTTGCTACATTTCTCCGTCAGCTGGTCATTCTAGTATAGCATTTTACTCCATATTTCAGAATGCTCTGCTCGATTGCTCTGCCGGCTAAGCATTCCAGTTAAATATTTTATACACTATTTTTAGTAATGTACCGTAAGTTTGCTCTAGCAGCCCGGCATTCTCTAGCAGAAAATGTATTACACTATATTTAATAATGCCCTGCAAGATTGTTTTGCTAGCTCGGTATCAGTAGAGCAATTTTATACTATATTTAAGAACCCCCCCCCCCGAGTGCTTAGCCAGCTGAGCATTCCAGCAGAGCATTTTTCATGCTTTATTTAGAAATGCTTTTCTAGATTGCCGAGACAGCTGAGTATTCCAGCAGAGTGTTTTTTACACTATAATTTTGAATGTCCCGCTAGATATGTTAGCCAGCTCAGCATTCCAACAGAGCATTAATTTCCCTATATAAATTGTAATGCATTTTGCTTAGCTCACTGTTCACTGATAACTTCTTATCACATACTCATAACAAGCTTCGTCAATGATATAGCATGACTTACATCTTACACGTAATGTCAGTTCTTCCATAGATGGTTTATTATTGTATTTGTTGTGTGCTAAACATGTATAAACACCATCATCAAAACATGATTCGACTTTATGTGTATAAATCAAGCCCTTAGATCCATAACGCCACAATTCTTGTTCTTTAAACAGCAAAGATGTTGATGATACTGGATTACTGTCAACACTGCAGATTAAGTGGATTGTTTCGTTTTCAGTGACTTCGAAATGTTCCTTTTTCTTTTCAACATCAGTAACACTGAACTGTAATATTATACTTGGATCTGCAAAATAAATACATATAAAAATAACGCAAACCAATGAAAATAAGACATATAAAAGAAGGGTCTAGATGCCGGCGGATGCACCATTTAATGACTTAGATTATTATATGTCATTAAAATAATAAAATGATTGAATAGAAATAAATTTGAATCTTTTTTGCTTCATGAAATGTTAATACCTTTAGTTTCGACAATGTACATAATAACTTGTACATATATTTTTAGACGAATCTATTAATTATGTCTAATGACATGAAATTATTTACAAATGAAAGACAACAAATCGATTTACATAGTACATCTATGTTAAGAACTGCCTCAGATATTGATTTCTTTCTCTCATATTTAGGGAAATGTTGCATTTCGTTTCCTGCAGTGCATTCATACAATCCTATGCCTGCCTTTGTTATATTTGTAAATGTTAATTTTGGAGAAATCACGTCAATCGAAATGTTCCATGTGCATGTTGGAGGAGGATCGCCATCGGATCTACATATAACAGTAAAACTGCTTCCTTCTTTAACAATTAGTTTGTTATGTTGTAATTCACCATCTCTTGCAAATTCATTTTGTGCAATAAACTGAAAGTACGGTTTTCCGGGAGGATCTGAAATTGCAAATGCATATGTTGGAATTTCTCATATCGTAATAAAAGAAAAGAAAACGTCTGAGTAATATTGAAATGTTTAATGATTTAAATTCCTGTTTTTTTATAATAATACAATAAATGAGATAAAAAACCACATGTAATTCGGAATTTAGTTTCCGTTGAAACAGCTACATGTATACTGTATTGAAAATAACATCATTTAGGTCATCTGTTATTAAAACAATCATTAGCAATAGGTTACTTCTGTCATTAAATACATACTATTATTATACAAAGATATCAATCTGTAGTATTCATGAATAAAAGTATATACTTGCAAAAAGTAAAGCATAATATATTTGCAAAAAGTAAAGCTTAATATCAATAAAACAAGTTATCAATGCACTTATCATTGAGGTGTTACTATCACCTACAAGTACAAATGTTGCTGCAATGCAACAATTGAGAAGCTCGTGCAAAAAAAAAAAAAAAAAACGCGCTCATTACAAATACCTTAACAAATCATTCATACGCACGGGTAATGCACTATTCAGATTAAGTACTATTGAACACTATTCCGAATGTTTTATAAATCATTTTTTGCATAATTATACTTATCGTATGCACTATCCATGAGAGAGGCCAGATATTAAATAAAAAAAATATGCTTTCACTTATGCCTACCTGGTAAAGGAAAGTTATTCTATTGAACACAAACAAGTCTTGTAATTGTAAAGTGACATGGCTGTAGTGCAACATTATTCTGTTTGTGTCACTACTGTAGTCAGTTATATAAGATGATCAAAAATATTAAAGCATGCTTTCACCTACAATGCTACTCATTTTCTACAAGTATCAACAACTAATCATGGTTAGAAATATAAAAATCGATGTGTAAATGAGCCAAAACAAAAACTTTCAGGGTCTTTACTTTTCAAAATGTCCTCTGCGTGTTTCGCGGTTATTGATAAATCAAGAAATTTCAAGAAATAAATCGATGCAAAGCATTAAAGGGCGTCCAAGCAAGAAATGCAGCAAATGACGATGAACTAGTAGACAACTGATGACTAGATATACTAAAATAAAAGTTTTCAATGGTTTATTGGATTTTACCAGAATTGTATATCATAGATAAATGGCTGAAGACAGTGTTCATCATGAACTTTTGTAGGTTTGCTAGAGATTAGACTATTAATTGTATTAATTGTATGTTTGGAACATATAAAACAGTAGTCAAAATGAACAAAGTCTATTTTTTATTATTATAATTGTAACAAATATACAAATACATGAAGTAATAAAAGGGACTAATATAGTAATATTACATGTATTTGTTCATGTCAAATTAAAGAAATGGTTTTTATTAATACCTGGGATTTAAGATACAGTAGATATAATAAATACCGAAAGTATAACACACACTGGAATGAAAAAAATGGGATGAATTTAAAAAAGACCAAAGGAATTTTTGTGTTATAGTGAAACATTATTTATCAATAAAAATGGAAGACTATTTGACTTTAAGACAGGTATGAGGAAATGCACTTAATCATGTTCGTGGGAGTCATAGATATAAAAGCTACATGACATTGGTGATAAATAAAGAGCTATGTTAATTGATTTATTGGTAGATCACTCTACTATTTTGTTGAATTGATTCAAAACCATATGTGTTTACATTCTTAAAACCCCATAACACCTCATGTTTTAACTGCAGACAAAAGTTTCTGTTGCTAAAATGTCACAGTATTCGGCAAACCAACAATCCACTCAAACCACCATAAAATCGATTGCCTTCAAACAAAATAAAAGATTTCGAGAAATCAGGGTCGAAAAAAAATGTTAAAAGTGCAATCAGGGCCGTAAAAATATAAGCCTTAGGGCTATATACCGGAAAGAACCTACGGAAAAGACAATTTCAAGATGATAATACTATGATATAACAATTGGTGAAAAATGGCCTGATAAATTCATGAAGAGTGCAATTTATTGTTCAATATGTTTGCATTTCATTTCCAGCCAAAATTCTCCAGTTTGTTATTTATAATCATATTGCGACACGAATGACCGTTTCGTTTATAAATAATTATATTTTTGGACTTTCATTATCATGTTAAGGTCATCTAACCATCTATAGCTTTCGAATTCATGTACAGCACTAAAATACATACATAACCAGCTGTATACTACAAAAATAATAAATGATTTACTGTAGAAGATACACATGTAAGAAATAAATCACCGAATTTAAGTTTAATTTTTGTTTTGTCTTTTATAATGCTTTCCCAGAAGTTGAGGCGTGAAATTTGTACCCATTCTCATTCATTAATATGACATGCTGCGAATATATGACTTTACATAATAGAAATCGTAACGAGTTCTTCATTCCGAATTTATTTTTTGCAGTAAATCGAAGTGATTAATTGATAAAAATTGGGTCCATAGACAAAAAAAATTGTGAACACAAATAGCTCCGAGCCTGTGAGCGCGGAGCAATTATTGTGGAGTAATTTTTGAATTGAGAAATATGCCATAAAGAACACAATTCAACAGTTTTAACAATCTATTTTGTATGGTTTTGAACATGAGTCTGATCCTATTTTAGATAGGAAAAAATTAATATGTTACTACACCTAGTAATGACTGCGTATGCTTTAATCATCTATTACGCATGCGCATTCAAGTCTGATTCTAATTATAGATTGGGAAAATCCATTCAAGCCTGTCAATATGATACCAAAACCAGTTAATATTATTTTATGATTTGTTCTGTTTGACTACTGTTTGAACCAATATGATTGCAGCTTTTTTTAGATTATATATAAATGAAGATTATACAACACTCGTAATTTTATCCAAAATTGCAAATGCATACCATAGAATTTCTTAAAACATAATGAAAAGAAAAAAATTTTTGAACTAGCGTCTGAGTAATACTTAAATGTTAAATGAGTAAACTTTCTGTTTGTATAATACAATTTTTTTTATTATTATTTATTTTATTTTTAGCAACAACATAGATCACAGTTACATAATAAAATATAAGATATTTATATAAATAAATATATATAAAATAACAGTTTATCCAAATTAAAATATCATTTCATATTAATAATAAATAAAACAAATTTAGTTAATGACTGAGATCAGATGAGGCATTGGATAAATGTATTTAAAAAAAATAAAATTAATAAATAAACAAATTAATAAAATCACATTTCAGATTAAGACTACAACAGTCGGAATTTTAATTATCACAGAATATTGTTTAAAGTTACTGATAAACATGATATAAAAGAAATAAAAGAATTTCAATAAAATTTCAATACAGAGGTTTTGTTTAAAAGTGATCTATGGTTACAAGGATAGCCCATTAAGCTGGCGTGCTTATTTCCAACGGGGTCCTGTTAACCAAATAGATGGAAACAAGATGAAACCAGAGAGACATTCATTCCTCAAATAAAAGTAGACAATGAGATAATCTCAAATTATTCAATCACATTAGTTTTGCATTATCACAGAAAGACAGGCACAGGAAAAAATAAGATAACTAAAAAAATAATAAAGTTTGGCGAACTTATGTCGCCACTTAGTAATATAAAAAATCACTTTGATGTTGCGCAGCCCAAATTGAAGCAAGATGGCTTTTAACAGAAGTTTTATATAAAGTTGGATTTGATATACATTTTACATCATCTGGCAAACTATTTCAATCTTTAATACCTTTATAGAAAAAAGTGCTATTACATGTCTTATTACAATGAGGAATTGAAAAATTAAACTTATTTGATCTAGTGTTGTAGTTGTGTATATCAGACATCCCAACAAAGTTTGTTTTCATATAAGTTGGACACTTATTACAAAAAATCTTATGCATATGATTAAGTCTTAGTTGTTTTACTCTGTTTTCAATATTCAACATGTTAACATCTGTAAAAAGGAGTTAAACTAGTTCTTAGATGGTAATCTTTTATAAACCTTATGACTTTGTTTTGAGCTACTTTTTCAGACTTTTATTTAAACTTTCGTACCATGACGAACAAGAATAGTCAAAATGACATTGGATTAAAGCAGAACAAAGCAATTTTCTACAGTTAAATGATAGACATTTACTGTTTCTGTACAAAAATTTAAGTTTAGTGTTTACTTTAGATATGACTGAATTAACAATTACTTCTCCAGACAGAAGATTTTCAATTTAATTTTCAAACCAAGATATTTGACTGTCTTAGAAGATTCAATAGTGTGACCATTACAAATAATATTAAACTTATTAATCTTTTTAAGTTTTTTCTTTGGACCAAAAATCATACATTCAGTTTTTCCTAAGTGGAGAGACAGTTTATTATCAACTAGCCAATCTGAACAAGATTCTAGAGCTTTACCTAATTTCTGTGAAATAAAATCAGGATCATGATGAGAAAAAAGTATAGTGCTGTCATCAGCATACAAAATAAGCTTACACTCAGAATCGATAATGGTGATCATATCATTTACATAGCATAAAAAGAGCAATGGAACTAATAAATGAGATATATAATCACATGTGAAAGTCATACTTAGTTTCTTATGAAACAGCTTTACTGTATTGAAAGTAAGACATATGTACAAAGGAATTATTCTGTAGCCATTCAAAAAGATGTTTTTAAAGTTAATTTCAATATCAATCATTTTATTGTTGAATTCTGTAAAATTGCAAGTATACAAGTAGTACAGACTCTACAACGTATATATATATATATATATATATATATATATATATATATATATATATATATATATATATATATATATATATATATATATATAAATATATTAAAGATTACAATTACAGAACTACCGTACTTTTATATCTAAGAAGAACATGGATATTAAACCTAATTTTTCTATATGTTGAATTACTTGATAAAATATCCTACTATACATTCTGTTTTTAACTTAACACGAAACTGTAATTGATACCATTGTGGTTTTCGATATTTTAGAATTTGTCCGTGTTTCCACTACTTCTGGTGATGCATTTTATGTTTCTCACATTATACATATGTATGTATTTGAGGAAATACATTGCTCAGTTGTATTTGTGTGACATTAGTAAACTTCGCATAGAATGTCCCATTTCCGCCTGCTCTGAATGGAATTCACAACGTTATACTTTATATGTAGGTATTTTGTATGGATGATCGAAAGATACAAGCACATTTTCAATACACTTTTAAAGACCAAATGTAGTTTCATAGCTGTAAGATTTGGATAACAATGTTGTGGTGAGAAATGGATTTATTATACTCACAGAATATTGCGGAAGAAGGTGCATACACGTATCTACTAGCTTTTTTATTTAAGTTCCCTACACTACAGCTTTAACAACATATTTTTAAACTAGAACACATTCAATAACAATCTTTTCAATTTATGTGGTAAATGAATTACTATTCACTCATTTTAAGAACTTGTTGTCTTTCAAGTAAATAGATAAACGAGGCAAAATAAAAAGAACCCTACAACTTACAGTGGACATACAGTCTAACGTTTTTGTTACATTTGATATATATTATTCGTCGCTTATATTTAGCGGCAACGGTGCGACATTTAGCGGTTATTGAAACAATTAGCGACTTTGCGACATATAACGGCGCCACAATGTGTGCGTGAGGAATTATTTACTTACTCATCGTAAGAACGTTCCATCTATATGCTAAATAGATAAACGAGACAGAATAAAAACCCGAAACTCTTACATTGGACATAAAGTGTCACTTCCTGTCTTGTTATATTTGATATATTATTCATCGCTTCGCAAATTATACGGGTATCATTTTCCCACCGTAATGGTCTCAAATCAATGCTGCTGTAAGACGTTATCATGCCATTGTCTTGTACAGAAATATTGTATATAGCTGTTCTTGTTAAATTTGTGCTCATCCCTTTCTTAGATATTTTTCTCCATGTAATACTTGCAGCAGGTCGTCCTGCCGATGTCTGACAGGTTAACGTTGTTGTCATATTTTCTACTGTCCCTATGAAATGTTCGGAACTATTTTCAATATTCACGTACTTGATCGGGACTGAAAGAAGAAAATTGGCAATGTATTACAATTTATTTTAATTATTTGTTAAGCACATTGAACATTTTAGTACAAAAATGCAAACATCTGAAGATATCGGCAAATCTCGAATAATAGTAATTGTAGGCAATTATAGCTTTCAACATATATCTTATGATTCATTCATACATACGCATATTCGGTTCAGCTTCTTAGAAATTTAGAAAAGCTGATACAAATCTTACAGTTATGAAACTACATACAAAGTATATTCATTCATATTTCCGATACAATAGGCAGCACGATATGCTACACGGCTTTAAAGTCAAGATTCTTTAATTTTTTCAGTGTAGTATTTGTAATACGGTGTATTTATTTTGCAGGCAATTGTTGTCAACAATGTTGATATTGATTTTGAATTTGTTTCTGGAATCATTTTCTCACCTATAACTTTGTTAATGCTTTATTAAAGGTTTTTTTTCCGTAACACATTTTATGGTCATGTATTGATAAGTTCAACAAGTTTTCTACATAATTAACAAGTTATTTCCAATTTCTCATCATATGAACAATTACTAATCCCACACGATTTTCTGATTCAGCGTAGAGACAAATGGCTATAGGACTCAACTTCCAAGATCAATTGTCACAGAGAAAATGACCCAGCGAAATCTGAATTACTTACTAAAATATTTAAATTTATTATATACTTATAAATAAATTATTGATTAAATAAAATGCGTATTTTTATTTTCCGTATTTCACTGTAAAAATTTATTTTTCACTGCAGTGAAACATATTTTCCGTAGTTACACTGGTGTCTTGCCGGACAACATTCTTTTAAATTCTACCAATATGTAAAATTTAAGGGAAATTCTTTCAAATTTTAACGTCAAAAAAAGGAAAAAATGTAAATATAATAAACAGAAAATTCTTGTGGCATGAAAATAATCATATTTCACTTGTGGCTACCGCCACTCATGAAATATTTATTTTCATACCGCTCGATGAAAATTAATCATGTATTTATAGATAAAACTTGAATATCCTCTATGGATTCAGTGCGTTAAGACCCCCCCCCCGCATGTAAGCACTACGCTTGTCTTTATTAAGCAATTAATAGTTGAAAGACTTTCAGGACTTTGAAATTTATTTTTGTTTTAGAAAAAAATATTAGCATGTTCTATATGTATTTATTGGCTTAATGTGTTTTTGCTGATAATAGTGTAACATAGATGCCGTTGTATCTAATGATTAAAAAAATGAATAAACAAATAAAAAGTCCAACAGTCAAAAGTGTTGGGCAATATAATATAAACCAGAATTAGTGCACCATACACTTATAAAACACCACTTAAAAAGATAAAGGCTTGCGACTGAGACATTATAATATTATGTTGTATTTCAACTTACATAAAAATGTTTCTTTTTATAGTTATACTTGTCAGCGGGCCTTTATATATAATTTTCACGACAATGTCAGGGGTCCGACAAAAGTATAATTACCACCTGAGAGGTTCATATTCAATGACTATTCAGTGTAGACTTATATCAACACGTGTGCATGACTGCTGCATTATATGTTCTTTAATGATGTATATAAAGTTAGTTCCCTATTCCTTATTCCTTTTTCGAATAAGGAATCAGGTCCTTATTCCTTTTTCGAATAAGGAATAGGATAATAGTTCCTGATTCCATATTCAAATCTAAATAAGGAACAACAGATTTAGTATTTATACAAAATAAAATTATGGTTGATCACAAAAACTAGAACGGTATTTTCTTACACAACTCTGTTGAAAATTGCACAAACCAATCATCAAAATCATAGAATAAAGCATCCGCATCGAAATACCTTTAAACAATATTCAACTCGAAAAAGGAATATTGAACCCACTCCTTATACCTCATTAAAATAATTGCATAAAGCATCTGCATAGAAATATTTTGTAAATATCTTAAAGTCGAATAAGGAATAACGAACCAGTAACCAATAATTAAATAAGAGAAACATATTTCAGCCACTTATAGCCACAGTATATATAACATTCTATATAAGTAAGGAGGGTAGTCACAGTATATAGAACTTTCTTAATGAGTAAGAGGAACCTATTTGAGTCATACATGGCAACGGTATATGGAACATTCTATATAAGTAAGGAGGGTAGTCACAGTATATAGAATTTTCTTAATGAGTAAGGGAAGCCTATTTGAGTCATACATGACAACAGTATATGGAACATTCTATATAAGTAAGGAGGGTAGCCTAACAAAGTCACACATGGTCACAGTATATAGAATTTTCTTAATGAGTAAGGGAAGCCTATTTGAGTCACACATGGCAACAGTATATGGAACATTCTATATAAGTAAGGTGGGTAGCCTAATAAAGTCACACATGGCCACAGTATATAAAACTTTCTAAATGAGTAAGAGAAACCTATTTTGATTCATACATGCGGCAACAGTATATTGAAACATTCTATAAAAGTAAGGAGGGTAGCCTAATAAAAGTCACACATGGCCACAGTATATAAAACTTTCTAAATGAGTAAGGAAAACCTATTTGAGTCATACATGGCAAAAGTATAGGGAACATTCTATATAAGTAAGGAGGGTAGCCTAATAAAGTCACACATGGTCACAGTATATAGAACTTTCTTAATGAGTAAGGGAAGCCTATTTGAGTCATACATGGCAAAAGTATTATGGAACATTCTATATAAGTAATGAGGGTAGCCTAATAAAGTCGCACATGGCCACAGTATATAGAACTTTCTAAACTTTCTAAATGAGTAAGAGGAACTTATTTGAGTCATACGTGGCCACAGTATATCGAACATTCTATATAATTAAGGAGGGTAGCCTAATAAAGTCACACATGGCCACAGTATATGGAACATTAAATATAAATAAGGGTAGCCTAATAAAGTAACACATGGCCATCTAAGATATATGTGTTGGTAACCTATTTAAATCACACATGTCCACAATAAATGGAAAATAATATTTAAGTAAGGGAAAGATATTTCAGTCACTTATAGCCACAGTATATAGAGTAAGGAGGGTAGCCCATGGTCACAGTATATAGAACTTTCTTAATGAGTACAGAATACCTAATTGAGTGATACTTGGTAACAGTATATTGAACATTCTGTATGATGTGTGACGTACCGTCCATGAACAGGCTAAATCAAACACGTGTGTCAAACCGAGTCTGCAACAGTTTCAATTTTGTCGTGTTGGACTTTCTTTAGGGATTCTGTATTTATCTATTTTTTTAATAGACTACCCTTACCTATATTTAATGTTCCATATACTATGGCCATGTGTGACTCAAGTAGGTTTGCTTAACTTTTGTATATTACGTTTTATATTTTAGATTTCGTTAGTCATTTGTGACTCTTTTATATGGAAATAAGTTTTTAAGCTCCTGATGATACTTACAGGGAAGAAAATTGCTTTGGCAATTTAGTGGTCATTAGCCTCGAAGTGATCGACCTATTGAAATAAGTTGCTCCCTCCCCGCCGTCTTGTTTGCAGTAAGATGTTTGACCCGAAGATATCCAAACATTATTGTATGGCCACTCAGCACATTGTCAAATGACCTCTGCACCGAACAGAATATCATCTGAACATAACAAAATGACGGTATCACACAACAGTTTATGTTCACTACTGAACACAATGACCTCTGCACCGAACAGTTTATCATCTGAACTGAACATAATCATAGTACCATTCAACAGTTCTATTTCACGACTGAAGAGACTGAATAAAGCACCCAACAACATGTCATTGCAACTAAAAATAATAAAAGTGTCACCAAATAATACACTGCCTCAGCCAAACAAAATGATAGGACCACTAAACTGTTTATTTTTATGGTTAAACATAATGAGAAGAGCACCAAACAGCATATTATTATACCCGAACATAATAACTGTAACACCCTACAACATATCTCTTTAACTCAACATTATTGTGTTACCACATGCCTGTTTGTTTTAAGAACTGGACATAACGACTAATGCACCCGACAATACATTGATTTGGCTGAATAAAATGTAATCAGCACACAACACAACACTTCAATAACTGAGCACATTGGCATTTCCACCCAACATATTGGGATTTCGACCCAGCATATTGTATCTCGGACTCAACAGAATGACATTTAACCATATATATCAGCCATTCTTAAAATAAGACAGTCCAGGCGTTCCATACTGATTACATAAAAGTTACACTAGTTTTATAAAACTTGCCTAGTCTATTGAATGCAGCGTTCGCATAGCCATTGAACGTCTGACGTCATAGTTAAATGTGCATCGTTTTCCCGCGCAAAGCTGTTTTGGTGAAAAAATAATAACAGTTTCAGAGGGAGTTTGCCGGCTATTTAAACCGGTTTGGAGTTTTGATGCGTGGGAATTGACCACGGAGGCCGTGTGCCTGAATGATTGATTGTTTCGCATTAATACGACAAAACTGGTATTAAACAGCTGTTAGAAACACCTTTCCGAACGATATTGTTTCGATTTTAACAAGTCAAAATGAGATAGATCACTATTTTTTTTAATTAAGCGGGGATTACTTGTGCTGCCGATAACGCTGTTCTTTTTCGCACCCTACATTCGCCAAAGTATAAAGATTATTAAACAAATTAAATTAATAAGAAAAATGTTTCTACTTATTATTATTTAATATTTTTATCAAGTTTTCACACTAGATTGTAATGTGTTAACATCAGTGCTCGAGTTACCATTCTTAAAATCCCACCAATGTAAGTCTCAAATGTGTTAAACTGGTGCCTTAATACTTAAGATGATGATAATGCTAAATATTACGCTGCTAACAAAGTTGCGCCGATTTGTGTAATATAAATTCTTATCAACTGATATATAAAACCTGTGGCGTTAGTATATGTGAGATGTTATTTAAGAAATAACATCGGCCTGAGAGGTGTATATCGGCTATTTAACACCGGTTTGGAGTTTTGATGCGTAGGAATTGACCACGAAGGCCGTAGGCCTGAGTGGTTAATTTTGTCGCATCAAAACGACAAAACCGGTGTTAAATAGCCGATATACACCTCTCAGGCCGATGTTATTTCGATTCTAACACGATGAAATAAGGAAAAATCACTAATGTTATTTTTCAAGCGGAAATAACTTCCGGTGCCGATTTTCCCTATAACGCTGTTCGATTTTCGCACCCTACTGTTGCGAAGATAGAGAAATTATTAGACAAAAGAAATAATAAGAAAAAAACACGTTATTTTATCAAAGTTTTCAACATTAAAAACTTACGTCGTATTGTGTTTACATCAGTGCCCCATTTATCATTCTTGTCTGTATGAAATAACGTCAGCGTGTTTATGAATGAGTTGTTTACTTACGATGACGTCATTACGCTGCTTACGGATTGGCGCGTTTTGTCAAAATATTTATTAACTGATATGGATCTAAATATGTGGTGTTAGTGTATGTGAGATATTATTTCAGTATTGTATGAAAAGAAATCATTATACAAACTGAAAATTTAAATAAAAATGCTTTTAATTGTTGCTTTAAAATGCTTTGTAAAACTATACAATCGAGGGGTGAAAACATAACAGCACATATACAAGTAGTCCCTAACGGGTTTTTATTGGCAGTTTAACACCAGTTTTTTTTTCCTTCTTTGTCTATAGTGATCACGTGAGTGTTAGAAATTTGTATCATATGAAAAAAAAAAATAAGAACGGTGAGTGTTGTAAAATCTTATTGGGACGGCAGGGAATATAAATCATGTTTTATTGAGTCAGTGTTAATAAGCAGAATAGCACTTTTCTGTGATCGTGAAAAAATGAGGAATGTTTAAATTGTAGAATTTTCCTTATTAGGCGACATAGCGCCATGTCGCTAGACTCCGTTAAAATGGAATGCACGGCCGTGTAATATATTTTTGACGTGATTCGCGTTATACGAGTAACAAGGTTAAAGGCTTTTAAAAAAGCTAGTAGCGAACCGCTTCGTTAAAATTTCTTTCCCCAAGGGGCGTGTTTAAAAATGGTAAAAATGGACAGTTTCTGTTAGCTGAAAAAACTTCTCAGCGAAACATTCAAAATAAAATTGACATATAAAAGTTAAGGAAAGCCCAGTTCTCTCAGGTTTAACAAAGAGGGAATATAAGTTGTATATGAAGATGCATGTAAACAGATAGAATGAAGTCCCCTATGTCTCTTCACATTAATTTATCTATGGCCCTGTTGACCTTGACCATGAAAAAAAAAGATAAGTAGAATCCATTTAAAAAATGTCTTTTAAGATACGAAGTTAAGTTTGTAATTGTTATTTCGTATTGGATAAAGTTACAGATACAGTCCCTAAAAGTAAAACCACAAGTTTGGTCAATCTTTCAGCCCAGAAAAGCCGGGGATCCTATTAAAAAAAAAATAGAATCCCGGAAATTGGGACCAGTTCAAAATATATTTTCAGAAAAGTCGGGTCATATTAAAAAATAAAGGATCCCAGGAATGTTGGAAGTTCAAGAATGTTGTTTTCAGGAAAAAGCTGGGATCGGTATTAAAAAACATTATAGGGGGATCCCGGGGATTTGACCAATTCAAGAATATAGTTTTTGATTTTTCCAATTTTAATTAAGGATATTAATTAAAGTATAGGTGATCTTTGAATAAATAGCTCTAATTATTCAATTTAAGTTAAATTTCAATTTAACTTTCATTGACGGATAACAATAAAAATTAACGTTTAAAAATGGCCCTTTCATTACGAAAAAATCAACCCAAATTGTTTATTTTTTTTTTTCCTCTATCATTTTTTGTCTATTATCTTAACGATCCCGGGATCCCGGGTCCGCCCGGGAAATCCGGGCCAAAGTAAATACTACCAAAATACCCGGAAAGGATGAAAATGACCGGAAAAAAAGGAAAAAGAAAAAAATGCACAGAACCAGATGTCGTTTATGTTTTAATTTAACCAAACGAAAACTTACTACAGAGTAAACAGGACTGGTGAAATCGCTAAATCAAAAGTCAGTGTAAATATGATTTACTGAAAAGAATCCATGAAAAAACATTTTAATCATCATTATATCTTTTGCGCTCAAAACAATACTGGCTGCTTTTTTAAAATGGCGTGAAAATTGAAGGTTTTTTTTGACGCTATATAAGATCAAATTTGATTGGCTAAATAATTTTGGATCCTAGCCCTGATAGATAAATTTTGTAGAAAGCTGGAAGCTAAGCTTCGATTAAATTTTTGGATGGATTCGGAGTTTTAGGTTGTTTCTCAGTAAAATCCTAACGTAATACCGGCTCGCCGTGGCGAGCCGGCATAAACATATATTAAAGACTCTCTCAATGTTGGCGCGTCAACGGTTAAGTGATTCTTATAACTATTCGTGTATGTTCATTATTAAATTTAAGGAACCCGTTGGATAAGATAGTATTACATGTAGTATGCTCGACATATGGTGTCATACTATAATTGTATTAAAATCGTACAATAAATTCAATATTGAATCTTCACTCATTCACTATCTTCTATTAAAATTCTAGTTTTGTGTGTTTTTTTATTTGTTTTTTAGGAACATCATATAATGAAACAATTTTGACTAGTGATCTACTGAATATGATGTTGTATATGTGTTTAGTTTTTATTTAAATTCATACTTACATATTGTTAATATAATTTATACATCTTAACCTTGTTTATGAAATTAATTTTGTTTTTATCTGCCTAAATACAGTTGTTGTAAACAGAGGCAATAAGTAATGTTCTATGATTTTTTCAACGGAATGACCTATTTAGGTCAGAAACAATTTTGATTATTGATCAGAAACAATTCGAGTTTTTAAACAGAAACCAGACTTAACGTATTAGCTCAAATTTTACAAACGATTTTCGTTCCGAGCAGAAAAAATGCAAAGGCGTCAGAAAGATATCCTGTTTTGGCCGGGATTCGAACTCACTTCCACGAGCTAAAAAAAAACAACAACGCTCCAGGCCAATTTCCTAAAAGAAAACGCTCAACTTATGCAGTTTATAGAGACCTGCATTTATAGTTTTGATGATAGATACCCACTCTAAATTACCTTTTTGTTAAATTAATTGTCGCATCAACACATTAGAGGTCATATTGCGACTTTCCAGCTTTAAAAGTGTGCTAAGACAGCCGTTATTTCAGGTCCGAAATGGCACATGAGTAGAACCAACGACGTTTCGTAAGCTAGCCAGATATCTTTCTCGAAAAATCCACAGAGGTGAGGGGCAAGTGGTTTGAAGGCAACGACTACATCAAGGACGCATCTACTCAATCATTAAAATTACATTTTCAAAAGCATGAAATCACTATTATTGTAGTTTAATAAAATTGCTTCAAAAAGATGCATTAAAGTTTTACTATTCAAGAAGATATTTCACTTGATCAACGTAATATCAAGCTTTATTGAGCAGACATCTGCGAAGTCAATCTAGTATTGCGTTTAATTTCTTCGCACACCAAATTTTTATTTTGTTTATTTATCAGATTATTCGAAAACGTAAATGCTTACCTTGAACACTTATTCTAGCAAAATTACTGCTATTAAACTCATATCCACAACGCCATCGTTCACCATGATAACTGATAGTCACATTCTTTATATTGACTTTGAAAGTACCATTACTATAACAACTCGTGTCATAAGTACGTTTATCAGCAAGAAAATTATCATCTGTTGCACATTCTCCTTCTTTCAAAAAGTTCAAGTGTGAAAATTTGGTTCCGTTTTCAATTCTCCACTGTGTATAACTGATTTCGTTAGGAGCTTTACACGTCAACATTAAACTGCTGTTTTCAATGACATCAGGACATTTTGGTGAAAGTGTCAGTTTTATGGAAGCTAATTCTGTAATGCAATAAGAATTTTTAAGTCTTTAATCAGTATGTTAAAAAAATCTATCATTTGCGTTGAAACACCAAATAGACATGCACAATACAATGAAAATATGAGTTGTTTCACCTATTAATCTCATTGTGAAAGAGCATATAGACACTCTTTCTAATGACGTAAAAACATACTTGTACCCAATAATAAACACAACAATAACAACAAAACAACAACAAACTTCAAAGAGCCATAACTGCCACAGCGCTTTTTATTCTAGCATTTACAAACTTATTTAGTGATTTCTTTGATAAGATATATATTAAATTGTAAAATGGTTTTAACTTTCTCACAAAAATAAGACATTTTGAAATTATGTTGATATGTGACATTTAATATTAATTTCTATTTAATAATTAAAGTTAAAAAAAAGCTATGACCCCCACATTACGTTTAAAATCAAGAAAAGCCAATGCGTTGAATATATATTACCCTCAGTACAAAACATCTCACTCATTGAAACCTCTTAGTATGATGTACCTCAGAACATAAGTAAAAATAAATTGATATAAGTATACAAAGCCCTATCAATCAAAATATCCATCCTTTAGAGGCATAACGAAATGCAATCTGCATACATTAAATGTGTATGCGTTTTAGGATTTGAATTAAATTTATCTACGCATGCAACTTGCCTAGGTCACATTACAAGCGGGGACCGGCCGATATAGAGGGATCGATGGGACACCGTTGATAATTTGAGATCGGAGAGAAACATTTCATTTCCGGGAAGAAGATGACGGTCATTCTCCATCTCTAGTCGGTTAGGTATTCGGACGGTTTCCGAAGGGTGCTCGCCCGGTCACCCGGTGAAAACCCTTGGCATCTTCTTTCTGGACACCGGTCGATATACTAAAGGTAACCGGCAGACTACCGTACGGTAAATGTCCAATTGCCTGCCGTTATCTGACCTGTTTGCAACAATCGTACGGTGACGGTAAAGAATACGTGCGATATCTGGTCGGCTGTCGGACGGTATTCGTATGGCATGCTATCCCATTTTCCGGCCGTTATTCACAGTTTTCCATGCCTTCTTCCCCTCTGATTTTTCCCCCACCCCATCTTTGCTTTCTGTTTTGGATGGTTTATTACACTCGGAAATCAAAGTTTTCCAAGATTGTAAATGAAACTTTAAGAAACCTCCATGGACGTGTGTGAAAACTGAGAGAATATGTGTGTGTAATTGAGTTTCTTAATACTCGCCATCGGTTGCCCGTATAGGCAAGTCCTCCAGAAGAGTATAAGTCGTTTCAGATTTTGGAGGAAAGCGCAATATACAGATAGCAAGATGCCACAATTTCAGAAAAATATGGAAAATAATAGATCAATAAGGAAGCCGGAGTTCGATGATATCCCGACACTATCCAGCAACATAGGATGACCACCGTCAAGGAGCCAAGCAGTACACCAAACAATCTTCTCCTTCTTCTTTACCTATCCAAGTGTTTAAGCACTCATACAAGGGAACTCGCTTTAAAGTCTCGTCCGAAAGATTCCCAGTATTTTCAGTTGGTCATCCCGGGAATCGAACCCACAATGTCCAGATTACAAGTCTAGCGATTTAACCATTCAGCTCTGCACACTGGCTAATTGGAGAATGATGGTGGTATTTATGATTTATCCTGATGACTATGGCAGTAAGCCAACTAATATATACATACCAGAGCACAATTCAGCCAATTCCTGAACAGTCTGTCAAGCAGTTAAACAGTAATAATCTCTTTCACTTCCGCAAAATACTGATAACTTCTGTACAACGAAAGTGACCATCACCGTTTTCCCCTTTTAAATGAACTCAAAGAAGGGACTTTTGCTAAAGACTTTATATTTATAAATTCGATTTTTCGATAACAAAGTGTCTTTTTTTAAATAACCTTATATAATTTACTTTCTATCTATATATGGTTCCTATGGTAAACATATGAGTTTTGATGGTAAACAAAGGAATTTTCTGGACCGGAAGTAATCTAGCACAGCGTTCGCCTGCTAACTAGCTGTCAGCACATGTAAACAATATATTAAATGGGAAAGAATATTGAGATATTTGTTTGACTATCAGTTGAAAATACAAAATATGAATATGGAAAACAACTATGTGTAGTTTATAGGTGTTGTTTAATTTGTGTGATTTACATATTTGTTGTGAAAGCCATGTACACTAAATGTAGCAGCAGCCAGACACACGGCGCTTCGTAGCAACTACGTAGAAAACGTGAACGGTAACTGAACGAGACACGGCAAAGCGCATGCTCACGCACTGACTTCCGCTCTATCGAAATACTGCATATAGATATAGCGAAAGTTCGTAAGTTCCTGCCGTAAAATATGATGAACAAGATCGACAAGGAAAGGTGGCGCTCAATGAACGCAGCCCCCACCCGACCCAGCAACAAGCGCCATCGGTAAGGAGCCCAGGAGGACCCCAAATTTTATTACCCTTAGGCTAACGCTATTCTTACGAACACCTTAGGACCATACGTGCAACGTACTGAGTCCATCCGGGCCCTGGTCAGTAACCAGGTCGAGACTCCTTTGTTTACCGTTCATATACCGCTCAGAAATTGGAAGAATATTTGGCGCCCAGGAGGTGAAAATTTTAACCGGTATGTAACCTATAACAAAAGGTGTCCGGGAGGGTATTTTACCGTGTCTGCTACGGTGAGCTGGCGATGTACCGGATGCCGGAAGAAAATAACTCTGCACTAAATTTTTCCGATTACCCGTACGGTGCCCCACCGGTCACTTGACACCGTATTGTCACCGGCCGGAGACCTTTAAAAAATTGGCAATTTCAGCCCGTTCAAACATCGGTACCCCATCGTAAACCTAATCGGAGTGTAATGTGACGCAGGCTTATGCAAGTTAGTTTATGTTCCAATTATTTCAGTAAATCCAATAACACGGGGGATGGAGTTCTTATGATAACCTGTCAGGAGTTCTCATAAGAACCCCATCCTTCGTGTAGCAGTTCCTCTCTCGTGAATAAGAACAGATATGAGGTTTAATTCAAATATCTACTCCAAATTCTTTGAAATGCTTTGTTTGAACCTTTCATAAATAAAACAAAAAACAAATCTTAAAGGGACTCCACTGAGGTTTAAAAGCCTAAAAACATTTCTTACATTAATGAGCTGGGGCACTTTAAACAAATATTGTTAAGAAATATACTTTGAAGAAAATTGAAAATGTATTTTTATGCTTTCCTTAGCTCGATTTGAGTGAAAAGCGTTTAAACGTTTAAACGCTTTTCATTTTTGGTCATTGTTTTACAATTTGAATCATTATTCTGGAAAAACGAAGTGCGCGAATGATCTGAAATGTCGCACAAATGTTAGTTTGTTTGTTTTGGGTTTTACGTCACATCGACACAGTATATAGGTCATATCGCTACGTTCCAGCTTTACTGGTGGAGGAAGACCTCAGGTGCCCTTCCGTGCATTATTTCAGGCACGAACGGGCACCTGAGTAGAACCACCGGCGTTCCGTAAGCTAGCTGGATAACTTCATCACATGAAAGAATTCAAAGTCCCTGTCGGGATTCGAACCCACAGCGGTGAGGGACAAGTGGTTTCAAGTCAACGACCTTAACCATGTTAACCACTCGGCCACGGACGCCTCTACAACGGTTAGTGGTCTAAACCTACATAAAATGGTACATTTATCTGAAAAAATAAAACAAACTTACGTTTAGTAAACCAAAAAAGTAGAAACGCTCGCCAAAACATGTTTAAGCAAACTGCAATGATAAAGGTAGATATATTATGCGTAACTCATATACATCGTACGAACTATAATAACCTTTATCAATTATAACAAATGTTTGCTTGTCAAATATTAACCAATATCAAAAATAATGACGAATCTGACGAATCTGAGTGTATGAAACATGTGGACGTTCATAAAACAAGTCCGCGAAAAAAGTATTTGAGAAGAGCAGAAATCAACTTACACAATAAGTCATAATGTATATTATATATTGTACTTAAAAGAATACGGGTTGATGGTAGTTTGAAAATTTGCACCGGTTATTGAACCAGATTTACATTAAATGGTACACAAATATCGTTAAAACTTTTCTTGTTCCGTCATGTCAAAAAGATCAGTAAAATCACTATAATCTAATATTTTAATAAGCATTTGAACATTTCAAAGCTGGTCTATTATGAAAGTAATTAGTAGATACAATGTATCTGCAAAATGTTTTACACAATTATATTAAAACTAATACGTATACTTACTCGTACATCAGCAATATTTTAAACTCGATCAACTTAAGCACCGTCACTATTTACGGAATATATTGCGGGCTATTCAGTTCTTAGTAGCGATTCGTTCAAGCACTCTATTCCATCGAAAATACATCACGGAAATTAATTGCAATAAACGTTAAAAATGAACTTTTGTACTAATTACTTCTATTTGTTTGTTTGCTAAAAATGGACTTTGAACTTTCTATTCATTACATATCCCCTTTCAGATCTTCTTTACGAATATGACACATTTAATACGGTTTTTTACAACAAAAGATAAAATAATTTTCATATTTATGTATCTCATGACTAAGCGATTGATATTCATTTCAGTATTGAACATTGTTTTGTCGCTTTTTTCCATAAAACCCATATATACGTGTGTGTCCATCACTCATCAAGGTTTTAGGTTTTTATGTTAGAAAACACACACGAATTTTTAGAAATGTTTGATTAAAATAACTTTTCTACAGATCTACAAATTTCATCATTTGCTATCCTCGCTAATATTTAACTGTTAGCATCTGTTATTGCTATAATTGTAAATTTCGTAACAAGAAATCATGCATTCAAGTCTTAAGTCTGGAGGTGGACTGTGTGTGTTTTTATGTTAAAATATTTTTTTAAAAAGTCGACATACGAGCAACTAATTTACAAAAAAAAAAAGGATTTCATGTTAAAGAATAAGTTATAAAGTTGTGTTTATAAACGGTGAATAAACAACATAAATTACCATTTTAGTACAATCATTTTTTATGTATCTATAAACTTTCTCCCTAAAATACACGCAAAGATAGAAAATTCCGTATTATGTTAGTGACAAATACGGTACCATATATGGAAGTGCCGGCCTATTTTTAACGTTGTATCCGATCTGTGTATAACGTAGCATTTGGAAACGGGAACCAAAACTATTAAAGGCGTGGCCGTTTTTGCAAAAATACGTATTCGTCGGCCATTCATGAATTAATTTCTTGACAACTACATTTCATTTCCTGAAATTTCTAATAGAAGTGAAGTATATTGAAACCCCTTTTTACTTAAAACAATAAGGGTTTTAATAAAAGGAAAATTATATTGTAGTAGCTTTCTGGGACCTTGTATTTTGTTACTCGCAACATTGGAAAATTGATATCTCACTCGACCTTTGGTCTCGGGAGATATCAATTTTCCAACGCCGCTCGTAGCAAAATACAGAGCCTCAGAAAGAAACAACATACTTTTCGTATATATTTTTAACTGAATTGAATAATAAACGATTCATTTAGCATAGAATGTTTTAAAATTGATGTCAGTGATAACTATACCTATACCTGTTATTAAATAATAATAATAATAATCATGATAATAATGATAAAAAAATGATAATAATGATAATTATAATAATAATAAGTATGATAATAATAATAATAACAATAAAAATAATAATAATTATAATGATAATTATAATGATGATGATAATAATAATAATAATAATAATAATAATAATTATAATAATAATAATAATAATAATAATAATAATAATAATAATAATAATAATAATAATAATAATTATAATAATAGAACTTATAAATAAATAAATAAATTATGCATTAAAAATGAAAAAATAAACAAAGTATATTGCATAAGATTACAAAAGAATATTATGATAAAGGTGAATATCAGAGGAAGAAGATGAATAAGAAAGGTGCCGATTAGGTGTTATAAGCCAGTTTAAATTTCTCTGATATTAATGTATTTTTGTGTTGCTTGCATACCACCCGCTGGAATATCAGTTGAATGAATTCACAAGAATATGTGAAGAATAATAAAGAATTATGCTTCGGATGAAAAAGCATGCACACAACTTTAAGAGTGAATAACAATAAAGAGCAATAACTTTTATAATAAAGCAATTATTAGCTACATAAAGGAAAATAGCCCGGAATGAATGACATCGAAGAGAATTTACAATAATTATTGCTATTTTACTGGTAAAACGTGCGGAAGTAAACTATTAAACCACATCCTCTGCCGCCTTTTTAAACAGATCGCCCTCGATCAGTTGAACCTACTCTCGGATTACATTTACCTTTTTCCTAGTATAAAAATAATAAATTTCCCTATCCGGTTATCTGTACATATTTGATAATGGATACTCCAGGGACACAACTTTCATAGTCATATCGCAAACAAGCAATATGTTTATTTTTTTACTTCCCTTGAATGAGCATTGCCGGTGTCATAGAATTGTTAAAGTAACTTAATCCAAACTTACGCCAACATTTGAATTTAGTACATGTCAGTTAATAAAACATGATTAAAATATAAATGGTGTACATTTCTACTTAGATTAATTAATATGGATAAACATTATTTAGACCGACATAAATAAACAATAATATTGAAATAAACTAAATTACTAACTAATTTTTCGTGTTTAAATTGTTAAACGTAGTTGTAACCGAAATGCGATTTATCTCAATTGGGCTTCCTTTAAACGTAAAGATATTGATTTTCTGTATGTCTTTTGACTACCAATTTTCCGTATTTTAAACAGATAACCGGTATGAGGCGGAACGAAACGGATATAGAAAATAAATCACTGTGTTTGAAAAACGGAATATGCATAAAGTGTTTATTTCCAAAATTTAACTGATTAAATGTGTTCTAAAAAAAATAAAATAGGAATAAGTAGTATAAGTAGATGAGGGAAAGAATTAAAGAAAGTTTTAATACTTATCTGACATTAAATTACTACAAAAGTGATGTAACTCCATGTTCATTAATTCATTCAAACAGTCGGAGGAGTACAATGTTCATAACTAAATACTGGCGTAAGATACATTGATCCGGATTCTGATATAAATTTATTCAGAAGTAAAGACAATATTACAAAATACACTGATACTTTATTAATAAATTAAAGACAGCGATTAATTGAAAGAACAATAAATAATTGTAGAATTTTTACAGGTTTATGGTCGTTCTTCATTTAACTATATATACTTTTAGAGGTAATACATTTCAAATAAAAATCAATGTATGCAACTAGTACATACGATGGTACGGTGGCACAAAGGTGACATGTGTGTGCTACAATGTAAGTCGTGTGATCGAGATACTATGTCGTGGTCACGAGTTACTAAATTGTGGCCACAAGATAGTTAACTCGTGGGAACGAGATACTATGTCGTGACCACGTGACATATTATCTCGTGCCAACGACTTAATTATCTCGTGGCCACGACATATTAATTCGTGGCCACGACATAGTATCTCGATCACACGACTTAACTATCTTAATTATCTCGTGAACACGACTTAAGATCGTATTTTTATCTGTTTTAGGCTACTCAGTACTGTTTGCTAATTTTTAAACATTTACACTAAATCCTTAGCAGATCAACACCTTCACTGCTGCTCGCATATCCTTACTTTACTATAATAATTGTTATACCAACATCTATGACAAAAAGTATCTGAAAAATAGATACTCAACTTCAAATATGTTGCGTTATTTTAAGTCAGTTTGCACTATTCACAATCGGAGTAGATTATTATTTATTATAAAGGATACGTATCGAATAAAATTGTGCAAACTACTCAAACCAGTCATGCTTTGCTTAATGTTTTATATGGGACCAATTAGTTTATATGTTGCTAGTACATCATCATAAAATTATTAAAGGTAAAATTTGTCTGCTTTGCTTTATTTTCTAAATTGTAGTTTATAATTATGCAGATATCTGAAGTTTTAGTAAATCATTAAACTCATTGCAGCTTATGAAAAGTCTAAGCACATAATCTAAGTTCCATGACATAACGATTGTCTAATTATACTGTACGATGACTTAACTGTTATTTCATTTATTTATCGTGTGCTGAACACAGAGTGGTTTAGATCTGTTCAAGAAGAAAGTTCCCATATGTGACTGTGTGTAAACAACAAAAAACACATTACCTCGTCTCGGCGACCAAATGATGATCTTCTGCGTAGGTGTACTTTTTACTGATTAAAGCTTCAATTTCACTTGTGTATTTACAAATATATATGATGACATATTTTAATTGCGCTAAACGGCCACATTCAAAATTAATAGATAAAATAATTCGTACATTTATTGATGTTCTGGCATATCATGGTATATCATAAAAAGTATATATTTTTTGTATGGAGACAATAGTTATAATGGTCTTATTTAACATGCACAAGGTTATAACAAGATATATGCACAACATATTTAAAAGGACAGGTTATGGATGTGTTTTAACGTTTTTTTTTCAGAATAATATTCTCATCCCTACGTTGATACTGACATATTTCATATGCACGGGTACGTAATAGTTATATCTATTTAAACTTTTATGTAAACAAACTATTCCATTATTTCATTTCTGTTAATTATTTAAATAGATATGCTTTAATTTTGTGATCAATATATTTTTTGACATGCTATAAATCAGTGTTCAATCATGGAGATAAAAAAAACCCTCAACAAATTACGTCATTATACATTCATATGTAAACAAGGAGCTACACGGCGTGCTTAAATATCAAATGTTGTCATTGCTTAGTACTTCTTAGTGTTTAATAAGTGAAATTTTAACAATAAAAACCCAAAAGGCGACCGTTTTGGCGAAACCGTAGGTTCTTAATTGTTAAAATGTTTTAGTGTTTAGCCTCATTTGACCCCAGGCTATAGAAGTTATTAATTTTATGATGGATTGAGTTTTTGGGTGTACGTTTCACATTTTAGTTTCGTCATTCAACATTAGAATAACAACGGTAAGTTTGGTGACAGAATACATTGTGAATTTCTAATTAAAAACATAAACGCACATTATTATTTTAGTCTAGAGTCGCCGCGGTACTACTTCATGATTTATTTATTATAATTCGTGTTATAATTTAAAGAGATGCATTGCAAAACATTATTTGAAATTAAATGCAGAATTAATGGAATATATCGATGGCGGTAAATTGAAATAATTTATTCATAAAAGCTGCAGTAATTAAGCGTTGAACAAAAACTTCGTTTGTTAAATTGAGACAATATTTTTACTGAAATTATCCTAACAAACAAACCCCCAACAACAACAAAAAAGAAAAGAAAAAAATACAAGAATAAAAAACAACAAAAACTTCAACGCCGAGGGCTAAACTATTTTAGTCATTAACCATCACCTTGTGGTCTTGTACATATTTTATAAATCATGGCATGTATGAAAATTGGTCCTGTCCTTAAGATCACTTACCTATAGACTTGATTTGAAAGTCTTATAATATTTTGGCATGCAATATTACCTTGTGATCTCCTTTAAAGGGTGCATAAATAATGTCCCTAGGGCCACTTAGTTTCCAATCCGTTCGGTTTGCTCAATAAATAGAGCGTTGGACTGTGAATCGGGCAACCCGGTATCCATTCCCGGACAGGGCAGGTAACTTTTATTGTTCTTTATCATGAAATCCTCTTTACGGACCCAGCAGGCACATCAACGTTGTTTCAACGTTGAATTATGGTCAGATTTCAACGTTGAAATAAGGTTGGATTTATATTCGGATTTGAAAGTTGAAACAACGTTGAAATTTCAACGTTGATACAACGTTGCAGCTTCAACGTTGGCACAACGTTGAAGTTTCAATGTCATTTCAACGTTGAAAACCCACCATACTTTAATTTTTGGATATAAAGCAAAGTAACCAAGTTTAACAAAATAGCAAGACAATATTAAATACTTCAGATATTTTATTTCAAAAATACAGTTCAAGTGCAGCTAAAATTCACTGAAATAGTTTTAAAAGTTAAGCTAAAATCTGTTCCAATCTTTTCTTCTAGATCTTTCTGGGTATGTCAAGTGTTCGAGTACTTCTTTGGCTGTCTCTTACTGCTTCTGCAAATAAAAATAAGAAGTTTGTAGTTAAAAGTGACTTGGTCAATCTCAAATTATACATATAATTACTCAACTTAGTGATTTGTTTTTATCTTAAAATGCTTTTTAATATCTAAAATTTACATCATAAAACAGTATAGAAATTGAAACATAGCTAAGTTTGATATTGACAGCAAATACTGTATATAAGACAACAAAATCTTTTTAAAAAGAAGCTATTTAAAAGTCTCACCTATGATTTGTAAGAAAAACTGCTCCCCATCAGCTTCTTGCAGCACATTCCCAAGAAATTAACATTCTAGGCTCTAGCTAAGACCATTTTATGCAGCATCCTGAAACCAACAAACATGTAAATTTTATATTAATAATGTTACAGGAATATTCCGATAAAAATATATTTTAAGACAAGATAAATATCCAGTAGTTGAAAAATTTATACTTTGTATTGTAAAGAAATTCAAATATATAAATTAATAAG